>NC_056735.1:461844134-461879134 GCF_019279795.1 Protopterus annectens
ATAGGTATGGTGTTTTTCCCAAAGGGGATGACAATGTACTTCTTAGCATTGAGCTTTAGGCCATGTCTTTGACACCAAGCATCAGTCTCAGTGAGGCCTCTTTGTAGAATGTCCACATCCTTAGGTGAATCTATTATGGCTTCTAGTTTGCAGTTGTCTGCAAATTTTGTTAGCCATAGACCAGCTGTATTAGCCTGGACTTCAGAGAAGTAGATACCAAACAGGAGAGGACCCAGGACCGAACCCTGTGGAACTCCGCTTGTCACTGGTCTGAAGTCGGATTTGGAGTCAGCTATTTTCACTGTGTGGGTTCTGTCAGTGAACCAGTTGGCAACCCATCTTGTGACATATGGGTTTATGCCTAGTCCATTAAGTTTATCTATAATACCAGAGTGGGGTATGGTGTTGAAAGCCTTGGCGAGGTCTAGACAGACTGTGTGCACCACCTTACCCTCGTCTTCAACTTTGGTGACTGCTTCAAAGAAGTCAATCAGGTTTAGGAGGCATGGTCTACCTTACTAACTAACTAACTAACTAACTAAATTGACTAGAATTACCTAACCTGCTTCGGTATAATCAGTTTCGGATTATTCATTCCATTCTCTACAAACTCTCTTTCTGTCCAACGATCTCATCTCTAATCTCTCATTACCTACCCACTAGATTACTCTGCAGTTCTGAACAAGACCTACTAAAAATCTACAAACCAAGGACCAAAATGGGTCACTTAGTCTATAGCTTTAACCCTTCCAAGGCCTGGAATAGCCTACCACTAGATATAAGATCCCTTGAACATCCCAATCAATTCAAAACTGCTATAAAAATACCTTCATGAAAAATGGACTTGCCAATGTAATTATCCACCGTAAACACTCCCCTATAACCTTCTACTTCTCTTCTCTCTTCCTTCCCTCCAGTAAACAAACCTACTACTTTATTTTCTCCTCTTGGTACATCACTGTACAAACATAACTAGTAAAATATTTCAGCTATGTAACTATTGCACTATTATGTATAAAATATGTAATTATAAATGTATCCCTCTGCTGAATGTATTTCTATGTATTTCACTTGCCATAGTTTAATGTATGACACTGTAATGCAATAATGTGTGGTACTGATGAATGTAATGTGTGGCACTGTAACGCAGTAATCTGTGGTACTGATGAATGACTCAGAGGCGATCTATGCCTGACGTACAAGGCCATGTCCAATCCAGAATTAATGGACATGCTCCACCTCAGAAAATCCAAATCCACCAGAGCCATGAGAGCGAGAGATTTGAACCTCAACACAGAAATAAATAGGATGTGCTGGAGGGACAGATTCATAACCCAGAGGCTCCCTACACTCTGGAACAGAATCCCAGTCCATGTTAGGCAGAGCCCCTCACTGACTCTCTTCAAGAGAAATCTTGACGAGTGGATGGGAGATCGTAGGTTTACCCCGGGGGTCATCTCTGTGTCACTACTAGACAGATGCACAGTAAACTAAACCCTAAATGGGCATAGTATTCTCATTCCAAGGGGTGGTGAAAGCCACACACTCTGGCTAGGCTTATAAATGCCCTAGGGCAGATAGCCTAGTATGAACCTATGAACCTATGTATTTCTATATGTATTTAATATGTAAAATTTCTATTTTCTGTTGGAGCTTTTCTCCTTGGGCCTCCGCTGAAAATGGGCATTTTTAGCCCAGTCGGACAAACCCGGTCAACAAATATAAAATAAATAAATAAATTTACAAACCCAAACTGAGTGTGGTCCAGAGTTTGGAGGTTACCTGTGTCTTTGTTTATAACCTCCAGATGATGCATTCCATGGCCTTGCAGACCAGGCTCATCAGGCTAATGGGGCAGTAGTTCCCGGGGTCAGTGTTGGCACCCACTTTGCGGAGCGGATTAATCGTCGCTGTGCACCATTCCATAGGCTCAAAACCTGAAGTGAGGCTATGGCTGAACATGGTACTTAGGTGTGGTGTCAGTTTGTTCTGTAATGCCGAACACTGCCTGGGATGTTGTCTGATCCCATGGATGCTGTGTTCTTGGCTTTGGAGAGTGCAGTCTTTACCTGTGCATCTGTGATTACAGGGGCTTTGCAATCATCTTGTATGGAGATGGGTTCTTTGGGGGGTGAGTGTGGGGGTAAAGTGTGCACTGAACCTGTTTGCCAGGATGTTTCCAATAGTTGGTTTGGTAAATGTAGTGTCATTGTGATGTAGTTCCAAGCAGATCTGAGTGTTGCCATTGAGATTCTTGACATAGCTGTAGAAAGATTTGTGGTTGTCTTTAGAATCCATGGCAAGTTTATTTTCGTAACTAGCTTTGGAGGATTTTATGAGGGATCTCAGCTTCTTGCTGAGGTTGACCAGGGAGTTCCTGCAATCATGGGATTTTACTCTTTTTTGCAACAGATTCTCCTTCTGTTGTAGAGTTTGTTTATGGCTGGGGACCACCAGCTTGGCTTCCTTTTTTTGGAGGATAGCATCTTGGTTCTGTTGGGGATGGCATGGTCCATGCACTCATGTATGTGCTTATACAGTGCTTTTGTATATGATTCAGCAGTTGTGTCTCTGTTTTCTATCTGTGTGGGTGATGTGAAGTTGGCCACTTCTGTCTTAAGAAGCATGAAGTTGGCTTTGGAGAAATATTTTATGGTGGTTTCCTTAATGGGGGGGGGGGGGGTGAGGCGGGATATGGATGTCTAGGGTGATTAGCTTGTGGTCAGACATGACCAGCAAAGAGTTGACCTCTGGCATGGAGCATCTATTATCCATATTGGTAATGACCAGGTCCAGGATGTTGCTGCCCCTGGTAGGGGTATGAACAAGCTGATCCAGGGCATTGGAATTGATGAATTCTAGAAAACTTTGTGTAGATGAGTTAGTACATGAGTAGTTTTCCCAGTTGATGGTGGGGTAGTTGAAATCTCCCAATATTAGGGTATTGGACTGTATCTTAATATTATCCAGTATATCGAGAAACATGGAGTGGGCATCCTGGGGCATGGTGGGGGAATCTGTATCAAGCTACAACCTGAATTGCAGTCTTGCCCAGTGTTAATTGTACTTGGATAATTTTGGATGCATTATGTTAAGCAACTAGCCTGGAGGTGTGGATATCCTTTATGAATATCTACATGCCTCATCTTTTAGTGTTTCAGTCCAGGTTAGGTGGCCGAAAGGTGTGGTAAGAATTGTAGCCTGGTAATGCAGCAGTGCTCTCTGGAGCCTTAAACCTGGTCTCTGTCACTGCACATGTTTGGTGGTCACTATGTTGTTGAGAGCTCTGTTTTTGCAATGTTCTGCAGGTTATTAGTTTTTTTTTACACTGCTCACCAGTGTCTGGGATTGTTCCTTGGTTACCAGTTACTTACCCTGGACAGTACTCTAGGGCAACTGAAAAACTGGGTTAGGCTGCTCAGTGTTTTACTGACAAGTATGTGTTTTAACTTCCTTTGGACTTATGAAAACACAAGTCACATCATCTATACAGTACTAAAACTCTGGAGTATGTAATTAAGTATAGCTATTGTATGTAAAAAATTAATGCTATGGATAGAATGATTGCTTGTGTGATGCCCATGCACTGGCCCAGCAATCAAGGAGCCTCAATCCTCACCACTAACACCAGTGAAGGGTGTTCACATTGGGAAGGATAACAAACACACACACAGTAAAACACAGTTTCCCTTAAGAGCACACAAAGATCATAGTCAGTCTGGGGCTGTTTTCTCTCTTTCTCTCCAGATCCCCAATAAGAGTCGCCACTGGCACAGCTATAGGGTGTAGACCTCAGCTTTGTGGTCAAGCTGAAACCTCCAGCACCCTCTCTGTCCAACCAGTGCTTTGTGTCCCTGCCCAAATAGCTGACACACACACACACGCACCTTGAGATATCAGTTATATACAAACACACAGATACTCTTGGGGAAGGCTGGCACAGGTTTTCCAACTATGCCTCCTTCTCTGCCAGGCTATAAGGTAGAAATCACTGTCACCAACCACTAATATCAGCTACTAATAAGTCCCTTACTAAAGGGTGTCCAATTATTACTGTGCAATATTATTATCCAAATGGTAAGTGTAACTGAACAGCAAGGCTTATTGGAGTGGCTTAGTACAGTATCACTATAGACATACAATGTACTGTAGATCTTAAATTATCTCTACAAAAAACAGCCGCAGTTGAAAGATTTAAAAAGATTTAATAATAAATAATAAAAACACAAGACAGTACTTCTTACTACACAGTGCTTGTCAAGAGTTCAGAGATCACAGAGAAATGCTTAAAATAATACAGTAGAATAGTTCTGATATCAATACAGAAAAAACAACTAGTCTAATATTCCTATTTCCTTGCTATATCTAACAGTTCTAAAATAAACGTACATATAGAGCAAGACAGTGCTGGTGATGTTGGATGTTCTGAAGACAAATGCAAAATGCCCTGAGCCTCTTTCTCTCTCTGTCCTTAAATTGGTAACACAGTACGACTGACTCATTTCAGATTACATCATTTTTCTCTGGTTCCCAGGCTAACAGAAACTCAGAGTTTAGCAGCCCTTTTGATCTTGCACCTGGTCAGGAAGCTACAGCAATAAAAGACATTATATATGCAAATTCTAGCAATTAACTCTGGTCTCAAAACAACAGCAAGAATTCTTTCATTCAGACATATCAGCTTCGAGTTTGAGATCAAAGAATTATACAATGCTTGACTTGTCAGCTTTTCTCCAGCAAAGTGCAATGTGGTTACATTTCTGAAGTTCAACATTTAACAAAGAGAACAAGCATGTGGCTTACATTAATATTTACAAATGATAGAATTATCTACAAAATCCTATATAGCTAGGCTGACAACCTTCACAATATCTTCAGAGCTTGTACTGAAGAATGCCAAGAGTAACCCCTTCTCTTCTTCAGAAATATAAAGAAAACAGAAATAAAATAAAAAAAAAATCATCCATTATGACAAAATAAACTTCTATGCCAATCCTCACTCTACTCTTAAATCAGACCCAAAGAAATTCTGGAGCTCTATTAAACAGACTCTTCATCCAGGAAATCCTTCCACTCCTAACCCATGTCTCAATGCAACACCTGAAGATATAGCCAACAAATTTAACAATCATTTTATAAACTCAATAACCTCCATAATAAACCCCCCCCAGAAACAACACTAGCACCCCCCACAAACTCTATACCTCTTCCAATCCCTCCTAACTCCTTTGCTCTAAAAGCAGTATCAACTATGTAGTCATTACTCTCTAAACTTAAACCTTGCTCCCCATCTGCTGACAAGCTACCCTCTTACTTCCTGCAGATTGCCTCTGAACCTCTTGCCTATCCTGTATCCATCTTAATCAACCGATCCATTTCTGAATCCTATGTCCTCACTGTATGGAAGGATTTCTTTACCCTACCCATTCACAAAGAGGGCAACTCCTCAGACATATCCAACTTGCAGACCGATTGTCATACTCTCTCCACTCTCAAAAATCCTAGAGAAATGTATTCACAAGCAGGCAATGCATTACTTTCACCAGGAAAACCTTCTTACACCCAGACAGCATGGTTTCCTTCCCAAGCATAGTACAACTACTGCACTCATATCATTCATCAACATAGTCTCCCTAGCTTGAGATGATAATAAACTTGTCTCATGCCTATTCCTTGACCTTTCAAAAGCCTTTGACACTGTCTCTCACCCACTCCTTCTAGATAAACTCACTAACTTACATTTCTCTCCCCCTTCTATCTTCTGGTTCTCCAGCTATCTCTCTACCTGTCAGCAATCAGTTAAATGGTTCTCTGCACTATCCTCCCCTCTCACTGTACAAATGGGAGTCCCCCAAGGGTCCATACTTGGACCACTACTCTTTAATATTTTCACCAACTTGCTCTACTCCTCTTGTCCCCAGTCATCTCTTGTGCAATATGCTGATGACTCATCTGTTATAACCCTTGCTGACAACCCAACTGACCTCCACTCAGCTACCCAGGCATCATTCCATACCATTGAGACTTGGCTTAGTGATAACAAACTAATACTTAATCCAAAAAAAAACTAAGCTCCTACTCTTCCTCCCTAAAAACATCACCACACTCAAAAGTACATTTACCATCTTATCCTGCAACAACACTATCATCTCAGCTGAATCTAGTACTAAATTTCTAGGTGTTACAATAGATGATCAGCTTAAGTTGGATCTCCATATTACTAACTCGGTAAAAAGAACTCATCAGAAACTTGGACACCTTTTCCGTAGCAAGAAATACTTAACTAACACTGCCTGAATAACTCTCTCCCAGGCTTTATTACTCTCAACACTCTTGTACAGCTGCCACATATTCACAAACCTAAATTCTACATGTATTTCCAAGCTTGAAACTACCTATAATAAGATTGCCAGATTTGCAGCTAACCAAACCTACAAGTCACACCACTGCTTAGCACTACAGCAAGTAGACTATCTATCTTCAACCACTCTTAATTCTTACAGTCTCAAAACAACCTACCTGTCTAGACTGTCTCCTATACTCTACCTCCCCTACATCTCCTACTAGCAATTCTTACTTTCCTTTCTTGTTTCCAAACTCCTGTACAACTAGATCCTACCCACTTTAAATAAGCATCTGCCTAACTATTAACTCATTTTGCTCTAAGCAGCTTAAATAATATTGTAACTAGTCACATTTTCTTATGCTAATTGTTTAAAACCTTGTTTGTAACAACTCGCATACTTGTCTGCCGGTTGTTAATACTCTGTATAATTGAATTGCCCGAGGAAGTTTTTTTCTCTCCAGGTCTCTGCTTGGAAGATCCTATAGCTGACTGTTACTACTATATTACTAAAATTTAATAAATTGTTTTCCAGTTCTGAGGAGCTTTTCTCCTCAGGTCTCTGCTGAAAATGCCAAATGCTCAGCCAGACTAACCCAGTTAACAAATGTAAAAATAATAAAAAAAAATAAATATTTTTTAACAGTGTGTCATTAATTTGAACAGCACCTAGTAAAAGAAATATGTCATCACGTTGCAGATGTTAAATTCATGCTTCATTCCCTAAAAATGTTATAATGAAAGTAGCCAAGGATTGAAAGTATAATATTAGTAAGTTCACCTTCCCATTTAACTAACATAAATTGATAAATTAAATAATAATACAATTTTTTTTCCAACTTCTTTAATAGCAAACTGTTTTACTCAGACTTAAGACATTATTCAATGTGTTTGCCATGTAATAACCAGTTCTACTTCAACTGTCTTTGTCAACTGAAATCACATTAATGAAGGAGAACAATTTCAAAATGTATCTGTATACTCATTTTTTTTTCTTGCATCTCTCAAGAAAAATAGACTGGGAAATGTTAGAAGGCTTTAGTCATGATGCCATTGTGTGGACATCAATTCGCAGTATATAAAATAAAAATGTCCTTTCCCTCACTGCATTTTAACACTGCGCTTTGAGGATTCGGTGGTACAGAAAAAAAATAAGAGTTTAGAGTAATGTCCTACTCTTTCTGCAGCCATGTCTTTGTTGCTATCACAGAATCTCCGCCTGTCCAACTGATTTACTCATCCTGGGAATCAACACTGCAAACATCTATCACTACTATTCTTTAATAAAAGAAGGTAGCTCCAGGTAAGAAACATCTAAAGCAAAGTCTACTCTCTGTTGTCCTCAAGGAGATGACCTAATGTCATCTCTCATTCCTTATACACACTGTTCACTAAATAGGCTACTAACAAACTAAAAATGAAATGGAATCAATATTGTGTTAGTCTGCCTGCTTTGGCCCGACTTGTCAAGTGACTGTTGACAAATGAAGCCTGATGGATGGAAAGCACAACGTTCTACATTCAGGTTTCTATCTTATTCCCCTCATGCTGTGTGAGTGTTCTTTTATTTTTCTGCAATTAGGTTTACTACGGCTACTGTCACACTTTCTAACTGCATGCTGTCAAGTGAAGAATGAATTGATTGACAGGGCTGTCATTGGCTGTAATATCATTCCAGTCTTATCAAGGAGAAAAAAATCACAATATTCACAGCAGTTACAGAATTCTGCAACATAAAATAAAAAAATGTTTATCATTCTAACTGGCAAAATTCATTATTTGTACCATAAGCATGCTGAAAAAGGTATATGTCATAAGTGTATGGCAGTGCATAAGTATGATGCAATTTATATGTAAAAGTTACTACTCTGAAAAAGTGAAATATGAAAGATAAAGGACAGTCAAAAGCATACAAATGTAGTTCTAAACACATATGAGATATGTTATACAGCAATCTAGCCAACATCCAAAACATTTATTTTTTATTTTACATTTGTTTATCGGAAACGTTAGACTGGGTTAATATCCCATTTTCAGCAGAGGCTCAGGAGAAAACATCCACATTGACATAATATGGTTATAGTTTTATAAAGTTATTAGAAAACCTTATAGAGAAGAACATATTAGTTAAGCAAAATGTCACAACTTCACTTCATACATTGAGAACTTAGTCATAAATAGTGCAAATATTTTGACAGATAAAAACAAGGTGAAATAGAACATTGCCAAGAGTTAAAGAATTCACAACTTGCAGTTCATATAAATGACATTAAACATACTGAGCATAGTATCTGGAACAGAGATGATTAGATAACACAGTCCAGGGAAAATTATATTTAATAAGACAGATAGCTGCTTCCAAGAAATAGACTGACTATGTTAATGGAAAAAGAAAGAATAAGTATACTTGAGGGAAGGAGGGAGGGATCAGTTCAGCCTGGGATGCATGCATGCACATGTATTTTAATGCAATAAGTAAACTTTCCACTTTTTGGTTGTCATTGGTTAATTGTGTGGCCACACAGTGCAGTGGTTAGCATTGCCACCTCACAACAAGAGGTTCTCCGGTTCGATCCTCAGCTGAGGTGCCTTCTGTGCGGAATCTGCATGTCCTCCCTGTGGTCGCGTGGATTTCCTCCGGGTGCTCCAGTTTCCTCCCACATCCCAAAGACATGTTGCATGTGGATTGGACACTTTAAATTGGCCCTAGGTGTGTGTGCATGTGTGTGCCTTCTGTGGAAGGTTGTGCGCCAGGCTGGCAACTTGACACCATAAAACTCCACTGCCTATCATGAGTGGACAAGGTGATCTGCTGTGGCGACCCCTAACCGGGAAAAGCCAAAAGAAGAAGAAGAAGGTTATCATTGGTTAATTCTACTATGAAATGCTAACTTCCTGAAAGTCAACACACAGAAAGGATGAAAAAAACATGCCTAAATTTCAAATTGGTGAAAATGCATTTTTACTTGTTTTTTTGCAGGGGTTGGGGTGGAAAGCAAGTCTTCCTGCATCCCCCCAAACTTATGTATGCCAAGTCAACGTCACACACAAAGGAGGGAGAAATCATCTAAAGCAAAGTGAATCATTTCTGGCAGACACTTAGAAATGCAAACAAAACTGGCAATGAGTTCGTATTGGATACAGGGGTCAGCATTGTGACATTTGTCTTGCTTGTCATCGTACTATTTATGCTTGTGCAATTTCATTTTGAGCTTTGGTAGAGGGGAGCCTCTTTGGTTACTTCAAATCTCTAGAGTCACTGGTATTGCATGCTTGTGCAGCGCAAAGCAAAGAACATGAAAAAGTATGACAGCTGATCACCATTATCAATAAAAAGGCAAATAATAAGGCTGCTCGCAAGCCTCTGTGCAGTAGGTGTAATAAGGATGATGGATGTTGGGTTCAGATTCACATTCAGGAAGCAGAGTTAAATGCAATCATCAAGCAAATGTACTTCCACAATCCATATCTTCAATAGAATACGGAAAAATGATGGTTTGCCATGTTAGCAGAACTTCAGATTGTGCTTTTCGCCTTAACTATTTATGTACTATGCTTTAAATCCCCAAACCTACCCATCACTACATACATACTCCATCCTTGTAATATTTGTCTAACAAAGTTCTGCAACATGTCTCTTGAAAGTGAGCATGCAAATATAATTATTCAGTAGCCCTCCATAATTTTAATATACAATATTAAATACCCACTTTTTGAAGTTTGACATTTCAGACATCTGTATAACATTTCTGAAACGATAACTTCTACAATTCCTTTCATAAGCTAAGGAGAATTTCAAATGTGTTAGAAAGAGGATGGCAGGTTTGCTTGTCACCTTTAGTGGTGGATACTGTAATCAAAACACTGATCAATAAATTAGAACAACTAGGTATTGATGTACTCTTGATAAGCTGGATAGCTGCATGGCTTACAAATAGGACATGGCAAGTACCATACAGCATTTGCACATGTGCAAGTTGCGGTTACAGTCATGGCGTCCCACAGGGCTCTGTCATAGGCCCATACTTGTTTAGATTGTATCTTTCAGATTTCTTTTCCATCTGAGGTGGTCTACAGCCTGTATGAAGATGACTTGAAAATGTATACAATGATTACATGTGTTACAGATAGGGCATGTCTGCAAAACAACTTGACTGAACTGACGAGGACACGGGAATAACATACTGATAAATAAATCAAAAACTAAACATATGAGGGTTTGGAGACAAAAGGTCAAAGGTGACTATTTAATATAGTGCACAGTGATTGAAACTGTAGTTTTATTTAAGGACCGAGGTATATTGGATAGATCCGGCTTTGAGTTTTTTTAATCTTATCAACCAATTAGGTAATGACAGCTATAGAACTATGGTTGTGTAAAATGATTTTTGCAGTCTAGGAAATCTGAGACGATGGAGTCATACTTTATTAGTTACATTAGATCTAAACTTCAGTATGGCAAAATGATATGGAAACCTTATAAGAAAATAAACATGAGTAAACTGGAAAGAGTACAGTGGAGATATACCAAGGGCATCCATGGATGTGAACATTTTAAGTTCTTATGGAAAAACTAAAATATCTAAACAGTGTCTCATACAGATATTTAAGAGCAGATCATTCAGGTATATAGGATATTTAGAGACAACTACCTCTGGGAATGTTTGGGATTATCAAAAAGTAGTAGACAATCATCAGACAACCGATGTAGAGTATTCTTTAGAAATGAAAAGTATACTAATTGGTTCTCTGAGAGAGTAGCTTATAGGTGGAATATAGTACTAAACTATATTAAAGCAAGCAGTAGTTAAGCTATTTTTATGAACAGCCTGGACACTTATTATGGGTTCAACTTTTTTGGTATAATGCCAGGCTAGAAAGGCATTATTGCCTGTGCCTGAAATATCGGTATATATGCATGCATGTATCATTGCCTATCTACTCAAAT
This sequence comes from Protopterus annectens, assembly GCF_019279795.1. Lineage (NCBI taxonomy): Eukaryota > Metazoa > Chordata > Ceratodontiformes > Protopteridae > Protopterus > Protopterus annectens. The sequence goes on from NC_056735.1 coordinate 461,855,426, forward strand.
ATCATCAGAAGCATAGTTAGGGTGGGGCAAAGGAGGCAGCCACCCTGGGAGCAAAATGTTATGCAATGTGACTGGGTCATGATGATCAGTCTTAAATTCATTATTAGCTTTTGGGCAGCTGGTAATGTGCTTGTGATCAAAAATGAAGCCCATTAGAGCTCAATGTGTGGTATAAACTGTAACAGTTGTAAGCAGTACACTAAAGTTTAAAAGATCAGAATTTATTTTTTGCAGCTCAGAGCTGAGGAGTGTAGATCAAGACTTACACTTACTTAAGGAAGACAGCAGATCATGAACACACTGTTTTTTGCTACTTAACTTAAAGTTCAGGGAGGTGCCACATCTGGTAACAGTACGAGAAGCCACCATAACTACCTACACCTCTGGACCTGTGGACCTGACATTCTGTAATGTACTTGTACTCCTCCATGCAAGGGATTTCAATGTATAAGCAGTACACAGGGCTAATATATGGGACTGTTATACACAGGAACTTAAATCCCCCTCCTCCTCCCTCCAAGTGTCCAAGGACTAAAGCCACCCAAGTGCAGTTAGTGTTTCGGTTAACTTGTTTTGTTCGTAAGTTAATTCCCATGTCCACAAAGGTGGCAGTTCAGAAAGACACCATCTGCTTGTGCCTTCAAGTCTGTCATAACCTTGTTGATTTCTTACTGAAGACTCAACAGAAATTTCAAGATACTTCCAAATATATTAAATTAGTCCTCTATCTTCTCTAAAGGCAAAGGTATACCAGAAGAATTCACCACTGTGGCACACAAGGATAGAGTCTTTAGTGTACCTAGATGATGTTGTTTCAGTTAATGTCTGCCTACTGGAGGAACTCACCAAGGAGCAACAGACAGACCACCAGAAGATAAGGCATCCGTACTGGGCAGTACAGCTCTTTACATCCTGCTACAAATTGAACAAGGTGAATTTCTGCATCCCTCTGCCACATGGACTCAGGAGAGAAAATCTGTTATGGTGTGTATGCACCCTAGTGGTGTGCTGTCTGATCTTAGATGGATCAGCAGAGAAGGAGATGCACTGTGCTTCCTAGACAATAAGGAAGGTGTGGAGTACAGGAGAACCCAAAATCCCATAGTCAAGTGCAGCATGACAGATGACTACTAGGCCTTTCTGTCACCAACATCCTCCTACTGGAGTTGGAGCAGAATCAATGGACAAATCATGGAAGCAAGGCTACATGGTCATAGATTATGAGGATTCCAGAAGAAAAAATAAATAGATATAAAAAATGAATGAAAGGGAAGTACCATGACTGATATGTTTACAAACCAGCATCTGTGTCTATTCTGCACTGCATCTTTTGGCTGTAAACATGTATATAGGCATGAGTTAAGCATATATTTGGCAGTATTATCCACCATCATGGCTATTGCATCCCAAAGAAATGTATTTATTATATATGCATATAGAGCTAAAGCATAGCAATAGAGAAATCAAGCACTAAAGTTCTCTATTATAACACATTTAATGTTCCAATATATCTGTAATTAATTATGTACTGATAAAAAAAAATAGAACAGAAGGTAGCACAACTGGGTGATTTCCATAAAGATGCTGCAAGCTATAACTTAGACCATACATGGAAACTTTCAATGGAATTGCCAACTATAGCATCATCAGTGATCAGCATAGTAATCAGAGCAGTATCCTCAGTGTCTTCCATATATATTGGCCAGTTCTTTTTCTTCTCAGTTATTCCAAAACTTCACATTAAAAAAGAACACATTTTTTCTAATACAATCTTTAATAGGCAACTACTTTTACACCAATATCTAATTTCCATTTACATAAACAAGCACTGTCAAGAGCTGTGCATGTATACCCAGCCCACTAGCACTATATTACCCTCACCTGCTAGTTTTATAATATTTTACCTGTAAGGAAATTCAGGAAGAATAACCCCTTTGTTCTTAAGGCATATGGATGGTTGCAATGCTTTTCACTTTTTACTATCTGTAACATATATCTATCGTTCCTTCATCCTAAATATAGCAATAAAACTGATGGTAGAACATAGGGGATAACCATTAAGGCGTGAAATAGAACTCAGTTTCAAAATCTGATTCTTATATGTGAGAAGAAGCTAAGCTATGTTAAGTGAGCTACTAATGAATAAAGGCATGTTCTAATGCATACAGTCATGTACCCTTTTTGATATGCACGAATATATATAGTTAGTTGCAGGAATAACCATAATAAAGTAGAAACACATCAATAAAGGGTGATGTGGCCGCATCAGTGAGATAACAATTGCAAGAAGTGATACCACACAGATGAAGAGGGCATATTTTCTAGCAGAGAATGTTAATGAGCACAGAGCTGTGCAACAAAATCAGTAGCTGAAGAAGTTGTTCTTAAATGCTACAATAAAATCTGCTACAACAAAATCGCCAAATTCGCCACAGGGGCATCCTACCATAGTCACCACTGTCTCTCACTTGCTGAACTGGGCTGGCTTGAACTCCCTCACCTCCTTCAATGGTATCAACTCCCACTTGCCCACAAACTAGTAAACCATCCACTAAATATCCCATCCCTCCAGAATCTACTCCAACCCTATCGCACCACCAGACCACTAAGATCCAGCAACAAAAGTCACTTGCAGATCAGTAAAGCCAGTAACTCTGCTGGTGAAGCACTATTCTCTTGCACCATAGCCAGATTATGGAACTCCCTCCCACCCACAATTACCTCCATACCATCATGCACCCACTTCAAAACTTTACTAAAAGCACACCTAAAAACATGCTGGCTATGCCCTTGCAACTCCCACTCTAATATCACTCACCCCATCCAACCACTACCTTTCTTTCCACTCCACTAACTACCTTGATGATAGCAAGCTCAGATGCTCATAAGCCTAGTACTTATTATACAGCAGGAACTTCTCATTGTTACATTTGTTAATGCCTGTTATGTACTTCACAGATAGATTCTAGTTGTCTACTGATGTACTATGTTCTTCATCTGTAAATATGTTGTAAGTAATTGCTATGTAAATTGTTAATCGCTATGTAATCCAATGTAACTACTGTCTGTTTGTTTTAACTGTGGAGCTTTTCTCCCCAGGCCTCGGCTGAAAATGGACCTGTGTCCAGTCGGACACTCCCGGTCAACAAATATAAATAAATAAATAAATAAATAATAAATAAATAAATGACTGCATGTGTGATGCCATGGTTCAAATGGGCAAGGTAAGGGCCAAAATCATCAGTAAGAACTACATAAAATAAGTATATCTATCCTTAGTGATAGACAACAGACTATTAGAAAGAGTAACCAGTTACATGGAGAACAACAACAGAAAGATTAATTAACACCCAGCATGGGTTCATGGCCAAAAACTTCAATCAGATGAAAATAAATTTGTCCATTCTATGACTGAAAGATGAAACAAGTAGAGATAGGAGAGTCAGTAGATGTCATTTACAGAGAGTTTAGCAAAGACTTCACCTTTGAAATGGTGGTCAATAAATGTAGGGAATGTGTCTAGAAATGGCTGAGGGGAATAATGCTAAGGTTAGAACAAAGGAAAGCTGTCAAGAGGTAGCACTGTAAGTTATTAAGAGTTTCAGAGGTCAGTTCTGCTTCTTGCATTATTCGGTGCCTAATAATTTAGAATAACATTGGGAAAAGAAAGCAGGATGCACCTAATAATGGTTAATAACAATGAGAAAGTAGTATATAAACCATTCTAGGAATGGACTTTGGATCGAAAGCAGCTTGCATTATATGATAGACACAGGGTTCATTGTTGATAGGAACAATTCACTAAACCTGAGGAGCAGACAGAGAATGTGCATAAGGGCCAATCTAACTCAAATGAGAAAGTCAGAAAAAAATACTTTTGGCAGATTATCACAGATGGAATGACTTAGCAGTAGCCATCTTAATAAGTAGTAGCCACCACAAAGGCAGTACATGAAAGCATTCAGGGAAGAAGGAGGTATTAGCACTGCTCTGTAAAACTGTAGAAAAGCCTCAACTAAAGTAATGTGATCAGTCCTGGAAGTCAAGATCTGAGAAAGATGCTAAATGTGCTAGAGAGAGAGAGAGAGAGACAACAAAGGAAAGTAATTATGAAGGTTACTGAGATGAGGAATGGACACACAATGACAGATGACAGAGGCTGGAACAGATGAAAAGGTGCATTATTTGAGTACAAAAATCACTTGGGAGAAACAAGCTACCATTCTATGTCAAGCTAAGTTCCTCATTAGCACTCTTCAAGAAAAATCTTGATGAGTGGATGTGAAATAGGAAATACACCCCGGGGATCACTTCTGTGGCTCTGCTTGACAGGGGCACAGGAAATTTACTTTCTTGGGTGGTGTATGCCAGTTTACTCTCTTTTGCAACAGTTTCTTCCTTCTGTTGTAGAGTTTATTTATGGCAGGGGACCACAAGAATGTCTTCCTTTTTTTGGAGGATAGTGTCTTGGTTCTGTTTGGGATAGCATGATCCATGCACTCGTGTAAGTGCTTATAGAGTGCCTTTGTGTAGGATTCAGCAGTCATAATTGTATTGTCCATCTGTACAGGTGTCATGAAGTACAACACTTCTGTCTTAAGAAGCAAGAAGCTGGCTTTGGAGACATTTTTTACTGTGGTTTCCTTAATGGAATGTGGGGGCAGAATGCAGATATCTAGGGTGATAAGCTTAAGGTTGGATATGACCAACAAGGAGTTGACTTCAGGTGTGGAACACCGGTCACTCATGTTGGTAATGACTAGGTCTAGGATGTTGCTGCCCCTGGTGGGGGTGTGGATAAGTTGATCCAGGTCATTGGAATTTATGAATTCCAAAAAGCTTTGAGTGAAGCAGTTGGTGCATGAGTAGTTTTCCCAGTGAAATTGACCATTATTAGGGTGTTTGGTTGAACCCTTATATTTTCCAGTATATCAAGAAAAGAAGAGTGGGAATCCTGGGGCATGGTGGGGGATCTGTAGCAAGCTACAATTTGGATTGCAGTTTTTCCCAGAGTTAGTTGCACTTGGATAACCTCGGATGCACTATGCCAAGCATCTAGCTTGGGGGTGTGGATATCCTTAATGAATATGGCCACACCTCTGCCTTTGGTGTTCTGGTCCAGGTTAGATGGCTGAAAAGTGTGGTATGAGTTACAGTCTGGTAATGCAGGGGTGCTCTCTAGACCCTTGAACCAGGTCTCAGTCACTGCACAGATATCGATGTTCTCCATTTTAAGGAGTGCCTCGAGTGAGTGCATTTTGAGATTTAGACTTCTAGCTTTGAGTAGCATTACCCTCAGTTTTTGCTTGCCTGTTCCTGTTATGATGGTGAATTTGTCATTTGAACCTTGCCTAAAAAAGGCACTATAGGGGCGGCAAGACAGTTAGCCAGTATCCGGAATCCCAGGGGCGACAGGTGCAGGCCATCTCTGGCAAAGCATCGTGGTCTGTCGACCATGTCATCCCAGGCAGACAGATACTGGATCCCCTTATAATGACACCAGAAGCTTAGCCAATTGTTGAAGTCATTCATTTTGTCTTTGTACTGTGGTATCATTGTGGGCAATGGCAGGATGCAACTCAGAGCTAGGGTCATACCTGCTTGGTCTACAAGATCGGAGAGCTCTTCCATGTCTCTTTTCATGTAGTCCAGGGAGGTACATCTCAGGTCATTCACACCAACATGTACAATGACAGAGTCATATTTGTACTGTTGTGGAGTGACCTGAGTGCGTGGATTATGTGTCGGATCCTGGCACCCAACTGGCAGTTGACAGTAACCTTAGCCTTGTTAAGCCTGGTGAGTGGGACATCAGTGTGCCTGACTATATAGTCACCGATGATTAGTGTGTTGGGTACGTTGTTTTACCTTATGGGCTGTAGTTTATTGGCACACTGAGTCTGTGGGCTATGTGTCATTTGGGTTTTGTTGGGGGGTGTAGGTTGCTTGCATTTCTGCTTTGTAGGTCTCTGTTGCTTCAGATTATTATTGAGAGCCTCCGCGAATGTTTTTGTATTTCTATGTATGGATGTGGTGTAGGTTTAGTGGGACTATGTGATGAGTGCGGTGTGGTGCAAGTGTTTACCTTCTCCTCTTGGCTGTCAAGTTAAGTCTTGGTTGGAGAGAACATTATCTCCAGTTTGGCTAGATAAGTGCATCTCTCACAGGTTGTGGTGTTGGGTGGTAGGAGGAGAGGGTTGTCTTTGTACATAAGGCAATTGCTACATTGCCCCAAGATGCCCAGATTCATCAGACAGACAGGAGAGAACACTGGGAGCTGATTCTTGGACATGCCTGAATAAAAAAATACTTTCCTCTAGACAAGTGAGGAAAGTGAGTATAAGAGCTGTTTTTCTAAAAAAGTGAGGAAATTAAGTACAAAAACTGTTTTCCTCTGGGTAAAGAGGAAAGTTGAGTACTGTAGTAATTTGTAGCTTACTTAGTGCTAACAACAAGTTCTGAACAAGTGCTGAGCAGGAATAAGCAAATTCAAGTGCTAAAACTAAGAATTTGTACCTGGATCTTGTGGTAGATAGGCTACCTAGTGCTTACCACTTCCACTGATAAGCTAGAATGCTTCCCTCCAACACAGAAAGGCTTGGGGGGCTCAGAAGCTTACAAACAGTCCTGGCTACAGCAAATCTGTATCTGGACTAGACTAGTTACAGGAGGGAAACAAGTGCAAACGTGGGCTTTTAAACCAGAAAGTTGAAAGAGATGGAAAAACTGCCCAAACAGCCAATAAACTACAATTTCTGGGTTAGAAACCACTCTTGTGGTAGACAGGCTACCTAGTGCTTACCACTCCCACTGATAAGCTTGACAGCTTCCCTCCAACACAGAAAGGCTTGGGGGAGGGGGCTTAGAAGCTTGCAAGCAGCCCTGGATACAGCAAATCTGTGTCTGGACTAGACTAGTTACAGGAAAGATGGGAAACAATCATTTAACCATTTTATGCTGCCTGCTTGTGCACTTAAAGATATGCCATTTACCACAATTTCCTCTCATATCTTCCCTTACTAAATCTATGTATATATATATATATATATATATATATATATATATATATATATAACACTGCAGAAAAACCTAGCCAAGCTAGTATTTTCACTGTGTGGTACCTTAAACCACTTGTAATAGAGGCCCGTGGGATATATATGCAAATGACCCCTTAAAAACATCAAGTGTTTCAGCTGTATGGATTATGAATGTCTATGACTTTTTACTTTTCAAGTCTTTGTGGATACATTCAGGCCAATAAAGTCAAACCCCAGTAGCAGTGGACATTAACGTTTTGGAATTCCTATGAACTCGTATGCATAAAAGTTATCACACAGTTTGTAGTTTTTACTAATTGGTTTGCCTGTGTGACCTTTTTACTTTTTGGTTTAGAAGTTAGTTGGGATATTTTGTAGAAACCTTAATGGTTATGGACATCAGCTGGGTTTAAAGACCTTGTGTTTCTAAAGTGTTGCCACATTGTCCACTTATGCTGTGCTGACGAGGTCATAAGAAGGCCGAAATATGCATGCACACAGCTAGTGGGGTTTGGCTTTATTGGCCGGAATGTATCCACAAAGACTTAAGAAGAAAAAGTAAAAAGATGTCTTTAAGGGGTAATTTGTATATATCCCATGGACCTCTATTACAGGAGGATTAAGGTATCACACAGTGAAAACTCTAGCTTGGCTAGGTTTTTCTTGCAGTTTTTACTAATTGATTTGTCCGTGTGACCTTTTCATTTTATATACATAGACACACACACAAACACATTAGCACATTCATATATATTGTTTTTTTATTTAATGTTTTTATTTGATTTTGCATATTCTAACAATAATTCAACAATTTGAAACAAAATAAAGTAAAGCTATATAAAAAAGTCTATAAAAAGAATTATATACACAAAACCATTAGCACTTTTCTAATAGATCATTAAATTTCTGCCAGGCTATGTACTGAGGAGTTGATGTGTTTCATTACTAGTTCTCATGTTTATGATCAATAATTGCTTTTTACAAAAAGATTTGGCTAGACAGATAAATTCACTAAAAGAGAGTAAAGGAAAGAGGAGTTTGGCTTTTTTAGTTTTTAGTTATAACTTTCCTAGCAATAGCTAGGACAGACCAAAGAAGAGATATTTGTGATACTGAAATAATGTCTGCAACTGGGGCATACATACATATATACTGTTGAACTAACCATGCTCCACACCTCCCAAACATATCAATCAATTAACTATCTTTTTTGCTCTGTCTGTACCGAGCATTTCTACTGTGACTCAACCCTTGCTTTTGGTGAACAGAAAAAAATCTTTATATCTCATAACTCTCAGCTTCTAGCTTAAATTTTATTCCATGTAATATCACAAGTACTGCGGTGGTGGTGCTGCGGTAGCGTTGTCACCTCACAGTTAGACATTGCCCGTTTGATTCTCAGTTAGAGCATCTTCTGTGTGGTGACATGCGTGAATGGGCATTCCTTCGTTGAAGGTTGTGCGTTAGGCCTGGCAAGCCAGCACGTAAAACTCTAGTGATGATCATTAGCGGACCGGAGTTCCGCTGTGGCGACCCCTAACCGGGAAAAGCCGAAAGACACAAACAAACAAACCACAAGTATTGCACTAATAACACTATCACCACCTTCTCTTGTTCTTCTAGAAAGGATCATGCTAGTCTTTGATAGCTTTCTCTTTTTTGCTCTTAGCAGCAGTTGTGGGTTACAAATCTCTTACAACTGCCTTATCTTTTTTCGCCAAGAATTAATAATTACATTTTTATCTATACTCTCCTCATTTTCACAGTATAAATTCTAGATAAAGTTACATCATTGCAAGTATCAGAAATCAGAAGTGCTAACAATCTGTCTTCTGCTCTGGAGATCTTATGACAGAAGATAAAGTAAATAAGTGCCAGGTCATGTGTATTTACTCCTGTATGATTATGGGCCTTAGCTGTGTTTTAGTAATGCGTGTCAATAATGAGTGTGTAAAAAACGAAACAAAAAAAATATTAATGAACACTGATGGGTACAACATATTGACGTGCAAATTAACTGAATGCTTCTTTCAGGAATTTTTGCAGAGAAACTATCGCTTTGTATAGTTCATAAAAAAATTTACTCCACATCACAAAACATTTCACTGACTTCATTGCTTGACAAGAGACTGAAAATATGTATGTTTGCTTTCTTGAGCTCACTCTATGCATTTATGATGGGTGAGAGTCTATAATGGTCTTTTTAGTGGAAAAATAAACTATTGTCTAAGTAACGTATTTAAATTTATTGCAAAATATTAGAATAAATCATCAATTAACTATCTTTTTTGCAAAATAAAACAGAATATAATTTTGCTTCTGATTGAATAGTACTATTTCTCATCAGGACTTAATTTTGTTCAAATTGTGGATTCTCTGACAATTTTGTCTGTCAAGGTGATTGAAATGGTATTTCAAAAAATATATTAAAGGGGATGAGCAGGGACTTCCTCAACTTGTTCAATTGAGCTAAACAAAAACAGCAAGGTAGTAATCAATGCGAAAGGATTTAATATACAACCAGAATAGTTTTTTTTCATATAGGCATTTAAAGTATGAAGAACTTTATTTAAAAGACAAAGTGCTCTGCCTGCCCATTAAATCGACTCTTCCTCTCAATTACTTGCTGATTCTTTCAGAAATGACATTGAGCTGCTCAAGAAATATTTCAGTGAGGGCTGAATCCATGAAAATAATTCCCCAAAAAGCACCTTCAGCAAAACTCAGACTATTTTTTCAGGCGGTGGCCACCTGTACTCCTCCTGAGGTGGGACAGCTCCACAGCCCTGTTTTTATATAAACCGATACCACAGTTACCAGCTGCTGTGGAAAGTTTTTTTTCAGGGAGTATACTTTGCAGGAAAATTAATTGCTTAAAGAATACTCAGACAACTAATATGCTCCTCCTTTTTTACATAGGCAATTTATCTTGTAATGCGTTCCATAGTGCTTTCTGCTGGGACTTTTCTGTGTGCATCTTCTGGCTCTATTTACTCCTCAGTCTGCTCAACTGATTATTAGGCTTGTACAACCCTAAATTTCTCCACTGCTTCTACAAGGCTATTCCCTATGGTAACCTTAGCAATCATGTGCAGCTCCATCTTCTCAGGGAGTCAACCTTTCTAAGCTCACATGTAGTATCTGAGACTGAAAGATTACATGGCATCAGGAGCCATCATGTGCATGGCATCCAATCAGTCTTGCATACGATTGCCCCTTCCATCCTTGACTTTTTCAGTTCAGCTGAGCAGCAGTGAGCAGTGGATCAAGGATGGACCTAACCTGGTTGATTACAGCAGTCCATCTCCTACCCTTCCTATGTACCATTCCAGGTCATCTGTTTCACTATGAGCTTCAGCCGCTGTCAGAGCACAGAGACTGCAGCAAGTGGTTTGAATACCACACTGGCATGGAAGTGATACATTGTCAAGTGAGTTCTTTTATAATAGTAAGTAAATTAGTGTTAGTTTTGGAAGGTTAAACTTTTACTAAAGGAATAAAATATAATCAAAACTTTGTAGTGCGTTCACTGCCTAAGGCTGGATTTGAACCTGTGAATATACCATTCTTTACTGTTGTCTTCAGTGTATGTTAATATAGTGTGCAATGCTTTCTAAGCTGAATAGATTTTTTTCTTTTTCTTTCTTTCTTTTTTTTATCATTATTATTTTGCAAATGCAAGCCTTTTAGCTTAATTGATTCACCTTTTGAGGGGGGATATTCTTATTCAGTTATGGATCCACATGCATTTGAAGTGTTTTTTGGCTTTATATCCAAGAATTTTTCTTCCCAGAGTGCCCATTACTTTGCAATTCTACCTGCTTCATTGGTTCTTAGCGCTTACAAGACTTTGTATGCTGCTGAGAATTTGAACCAGTGAAATTACTTTCAAGATCAATATATCATTTCACATACCACTTCTGGACAGGTCATCAATTAGGTATAAAATAAGTATTGGGATTCAAACATTAAAGAATTGCACAGACACACTGGCATTTAGAGTAAAGGTTTCTTCTTTTTCTACACTGTCAAGTAAACTGAAATTTGCTAATCTGTGGGTCTATCATATTCATTTATGAAGACAGCTCATACAAAACATGATGAAACTTAATAAGTAAAGTGATTTCTGGATCTAACAATGTAAGTATATTATTATAAATAAGGAACAACACTGCTGCCTTAAATTGCTTTGAATTTCAAGTTAAATGGCTGCATTGTTGATGTAGCCTGCCAGTGCAGAGATCAATACTTTTATTTCATTTTATTTATTTAGAATTTATCAACCAGACAAACCTATCTGAGGTAATCATGCAACATCTCATTTAAAATGAAGTCAGTGCTTTACCAATTTTTCCACAAATAAAGATGAATGCATTTTGTCTAATATGAGCAGCTGAGTGCTTGAAACCCACCTGAAACAAAATCATCTCCATTCCTCACACACCTACTACCTCCATGTTGCACAGCTCCTAATTGTTTTTATAGCAAAGTGCTAGGTCATGGAAGTTGAACACTGATCTAGATCTTTCTGTGTGTAAAATTGGATCTATGGCAGCTCTGATGTGTAAAATCAATTAAATAATAATGTGATGGTTTTTAGACACTTGAATGTACCAGTAAAGAATATCCCAGCGAGGAAGATTGCACATCACTGATTATGCATTAATGAATTATTTTCATTTAATTTAGTGAGAGATACAGTATGTGTTCATTTACTCCACTCTCCAACACATTCATGTAGATGCTACTTTAAGTGTAAGCTTATCTTAAATAAGCCTCTTGCTAGTTTAACAGGGTTGACATATGCAGGCGTGACATATACTATTTTCTGACACTGTGCTCTACCTATGTTAATTGTATATACTGTAAATATTCTAAATATGTACTTACTATGAAACCAAATGTTCATATACTATACTTATGCTTACTCTACAAACAAGCTGTGATCACATAACTGTATTATGACCGTTTATTTTTTCTAAGTTGTGCTATGACCTTAACTATGTAACTTCCTATTTTTTATCATGTATTTTTTATCATGTATTACTTATTACTCTGTAACTTTGTGGAGCTTTTCTCCCCAGGACTCCGCTGAAAACAGACACCAGTTTCCCAGCTGGACTATCCTAGTAAACAAATGTTAAAAAATAAATAAATAACGTGGAAAAAAATAAATAGTGGTATCAAAGAGCAGAAAAGGGGAGATTAAGGACATATTAGAACAGGAAGAAACATGTTTTCACAAGATAAGTATGAAAAGAGAAAGACTAAAGAAAAAGTTAGTATGGTTGGCAGGAGATGAGAAGTATATGGTCAAGTACTAGTGACTCTCTGATAGCCTAGTCATTTAATGAGAGATATGGCCTTTAGTGCTACAAATATTATGGTTACAGCTCACACCCACTAACTGGTGGTAGAGATATGAAATGGAATAGCTGACCGCTTAATATATATCTTAATATTGACAGGACTTGGGAGTGGTTCTATATACTGACACAATCAGACAAAGGATTGTAGTACATGCTTCATAGATGACAGAGAAAAGAAACACTGGCACCTGTACAGGCTTACCGTGTCCCTAAGGAAAGCTCACAGGGTGACGTGCATGTTTCTTTCATATTTTAAGATACTGGGAAAGAAATAAAGAGAAAATAGAAACCACACACAATAAATCGCAGACCTTGTCTAGGTTCTGGAAGGAATGGATGAACAATACTAGCATGAAATTTTTGAAAATATATGTGTTCTGTAAAACTGCAATATTACTCTCCCTGTCAGTTCGGATATACAAAAGGGCATTTATGATCACCTGACTTATATAGGTAGGCAGACGTGAGATCATCCTCTTCCTCTGGATCATGCACATATCCCACTGACTGGGTTTAAAACGTAAGTACAGCAGTCAAAGAAAAGAAAAATGGTGCTGTCGTTGGTAGAATAAGAGAAAACAAACAGATTTGATTTTCTGGTTCAGAATACTGCAGCAAGAGCAGTTCTGAGGGGTAGAAGGACACAGCAATTCTTTCATACTAATGGCATAATGTAACAGTGGAACGTGGACAGAAAGCAATAGGCCTCAAGAATGATTGAGAAGAGTTATTTTCTACACATTTCTTTATGCATTAGAATAGGATGGCAAAACCCAATACCATATCCTTGCAAGCTATAGCCTCCCCCGTGATCAAGAACACCCATAATGCATACCTACATACATAAATGTACTGCAGATACTCCCCATTCAACCCAAAATAATATTCATGGGAAACCTTAACTTTTTTTTGTTTGTGTCTTTCGGCTTTTCCCAGTTAGGGGTCGCCACAGCGGAACTCTGGTCCGCTAATGATTGGTAGTTGATTTTTATGTGCCGAGTTACCAGCCCTGACGCACAACCTTCAGTGAAGGTACGCCCATTCATGCATGTCTCCATGCAGAAGACACTCTAGCTGAGAATCGAACCGGACAGCATCTTACTGTGAGGTGACAATGCTACGGCAGCACCACCACCGTGGGTCATGGGAAAACCTTAACTACCCTACTATAAACTGAGAATCATACATGATCTCAAACATGCAGGCCGAGTAATGCTTGGACTTTGTAAACACAAACAACCTAAACCAGCTAGTATATACCCACACTGGGGCACTAACATTCTTATTCTGTTCCTTACAAGCATGGGATAATGTTGCCCCCCTCCCCCAAGCATAATGTCCTCACTGGTCAGGTCAGACTATAAAGTAGTCACCTTTGAAATAAAAATAAAACCTGGGAATCCAGCTAACCATGTAATGTATGGGAATTATTCTAAGTCAGACTACCTACTATTAAAGGACTCCCTAGCAAAATTTCAAGGCCCCAAACCCTGAGAACACTGCTGCCTACACAGACTTGTTCTTAGAAACCCTGTACACTCATGTTAATGGCTGTATGGAGACAGCCTTACCTACACAAAATAAGCATAGTGCAAACTCAAAAAAAAACACCCTGGTGGATTCCCAACAGCAGCAGGTTGCATAACAAGAAAAATAAAATCATGGCAAATATTAGGAAGTTCAAAACCAGCAAGGTAACAACTCCTTTATAAATCTAAACAAGGAACTCAAGGGTTGAATCAAGTCTATCAAGGCCAAATTTGAGATAAAAATAGGCAGCCAGGTCAAGGAAAATCACAAGCCATTCTTTGGCTATGTCTGCAACATCATAGACACCTATAATGAGCTGGAAGACATAGCAAACCTACTGGCCAACAGATATAGCTCCAATTTTATACCCCCCTAGACACTCCTCTTAAAATACCCTCAACCATAACTCCCCCAGCTATCACTAGGGAACAGGTTCTGAATGCACTCTCCAAGGACAAGGACACCGCTTATCTGGGCACTGATAATGCCTTAGGATGTCTCCTTAATAACATGAAACATGACCTGTCAGGACCACTAGAATTACTATTTAACAGTATCCTCCAGACAGGCTTTGTGCCAAGAGAATGGAGCACTGCAACTGCCATCTCTCTGCACAAGGGTGAACTATGTACAGACCAGGGAAACTGGAGACCTTTAAGTCTGACTAGTCTCATATGCTAAGGTATGAAAAGAATTATTATGGAAATGATAAACAATGACATAGGAAACCTTTACACAACAGATACAACACACTTTGGTTATACCAAGGCAGATCAGGCTTAGTCATCCTGGTGGACTTCTTTTAGCAGGTCACTGAAGCAATGGAGAAGGGCCAAAATAGTGCATACTGTCTACCTTGACCTGGCCAAAGCATTTGACGCAATTCCCCACTTGGACATTATAAACAAACTCACAACATTAAGTATAAATCCCTATGTCACCAGCTGAATAGTCAGCTGAATCACAAATAGGACCCAAAAGTTAGGATAGGAGAGCCTCTCAAGACTCAGTGCTGGGGCCTGTCCTTTTTGGCATCTTTTTATCCTCTAAAGTCATGGCAAATGTCAAGGGCCTCTGGTTGAGTAAGTTTGCAGATTATTGCAAACTAGGTGCAGTCATAGGATCCCACAAAGACACATTTATCCTCCAAGTCATACAGACTAATAACTGGTGTCAGAGCCATGGTCTAAAACTCAGAGCAAGGAAATACATAACAGTATCTTTTGTGAACACTACTACCTCTGGAAACTACAGCACTGATAATATGGATAAGGGTAGACCAAGTGGTCAGAGATTTGGGAACATATGTAGAGCGTAACCTGTCCTTGGACCATCACTATGTCACTCAACTTATGAGCAAAGATATTGCATCAGGGTCCAAGGATGGCAGGTCCGCATCAAAACAAACATTAAGTATAGCTCCCACCTTGGTTTGCACCTGACCAGGCATATGCAACAACTGGAGTGCCTACAGAAGTTCATTTCATAAAGAATACATGGTGTAAACAACATGCCCTACAAGCACCATCTCAAAGCCCCTTCCTACAGACTGCTGACAGGTGATCAATGCCTGACATATACAGAATCCTCTGATCTGATACTGATGGACCTAGTGTAGATCCACAAAACAAACAGTATCATAGTTATCTGAACTAGGGAACTAAACCTGTTTGCAACACAAATAAGACAGCTATGTGTCTCAGAGACTACCCCCTTCTATAGAGAAGGATTCAAATCCATGTGAAGCCCAGTTCTCCCCTAACTCAATTGAAATGAAACTTGGACCAATGGATGGGGAATCAGAAATTTACTCCTGGTCTGGCAGTTATATTTTTAGTAGACAGAGGCAGCCTGCAAATTCTTGCCCACTCATGCCAAAGTCTACACTGTTCACCTTAAAATTACTGAAGCACGGCGAGACTTAAAAAGGTGGACTATGGTTGTTAGCCTAGTACACACCTATGAATGTATGTCCTATAGAAATGGCTGAACAAAAGGTTGCTGGTAATATAAGTGGTTGGTAGATTTTAGTAACACAGGAAAGATAACAGCAGGCCAGTTTATGGCCTTAATTAATGAACTAGGGAATATATTGTCATCACTCATAGTGGGTACTGAGGGACATTGCTGGCATTATGGTTAAGGTCTTCTTATCCCAAGCACAATGTAAAGGGTTTGATCCTAAACTCTGGCCAATGACTGTATGGAGTTGGTGTGTTTCCCTCCAGGAAACAAGGTGGATGTGCAGTGCAGCAAAGCCTCTTGGCACAGGATCCAAAGTCTAAAATATAAGGGCAGGACAGGCTAGAAATGCTGTGGAATTTGTAGTGAGGGAGACTTTTCTAAACAGAGAGAGAATTGTCATCAGAATTAGTGGTACCCAGTGTAAGAATAGGGAATTGTTCACAATCTCAGCCTATATATCACAACTGGGATGTGATAGTGAGGAAAAGAAACCATTCAGAGGTGCAAGACCTTCTTGATAAAGCAATCTACATTCAGTGTTTTTGATAATGAGGGACTGAAGTACTCATTTTGGGACAGACAGATCAGGATATGAAGACTGCCTCTGCAGAATGGAGAAACACCATAAGAGTTTAAGAAAACACTCATGGCTGTAGTGCCTCAAGAAGGAGAGGAAATAGAGCTGAATAAGAATGGCAGTCTTAAAACAGCATGGTGAAGACCATAGAACAAATATGCAGGTGAGCCAGGTATGTAAATAAGGTAAATAAAGAAAGTTGATGGTGGAATTCAGAACTTATCAAAAGAAAAAGTGGGAAGAGGGTTTAGAAAGATTTTAAGAAAGCAGCACAATAGCAAAGAACAAGACAATCACCTTCTGGAAATTGACTCAGGAGATGGTGCAAAGTAACTTATCAGGTTACCAGACAAATACAGAAAAAGAGAAGGTAGTCATCAGGCACCACTCATAACGGATGCCAGCAGCAACCTGCTCACCAGTCTACAGAATATCAAAGACAGGTGGGGGAATACTACTAGTGACTTCTGAATGAAGAAAACCCTACAGAAGCTGTACATACTTGGCAGCAAAAAAGAAGCAATAAGGAAAATGAAATGAAGAAAAGCAGCAGGCTCAAGTGAAGTCATGACAGGTGCAACCAAGATGTTGGGTTGGACAGGGAAGAAAAGTCTCATGAAAATTCTCATAGCAATATGGAGAAAATGATGTGTTCCAGGTGAGTAGAGAACAAGCATTCTAGTGCAAGTATACAAGACCAAATGGGACATTCACAATTGTGGGCAATACAGAGGTTATCAGACTCCTATCACACTGCCTAAAAGTGCTGGATGGTAACTGACAAGTGAATATGCATAGTAGTAGAAAATGAAATGTGCAGTTCAGATTCAGATCATGGTGCATCTCAACTGACTTGATGTTTGCAGTGATACATTTAGCTCAGAAAAAGCTGGATATGAGGAAATGGGATTCCTAGAAAAATCTGAGGGTAATGCTACTCAATGCTAGAAGTCTAAACCTCAAAATGCACTCACTCAAAGCACTCCTTAAAATGGAGAACATCGACATCCAGAGAGAGAACCCCTGCATTACCAGGCTATAATTCATACCACACCTTTCTGCCACCTAACCTGGACCGAAACAGTAAAGGTGGAGGTGTGTCCATATTCATTAAGGATATCCACACCTCCAGGCTAGTTGCTCAGCATAATGCATCCGAGATTATCCAAATGCAACTAACTCTGGGCAAGACCGCAATCCAAATTGTAGCTTGCTACAGATCCCCCACCATGCCTGAGGATTCCCATTCCTCATTTCTTGATACACTAGAAAATATTAGGGTACAACCTAACACCCTAATAATGATCAATTTCAACTACCCCACCATTAACTAGGAAAACTACTCATGTACTAACTCTTGCTCATCGTTTTCTGGAATTCATGAATTCCAATGCCTTGGATCAACTTATCCACACCCCCAAATGGGGCAGCAATATCCTAGACCTGGTCATTACCAACATGGACAACTGGTGTTCAACACCAGAGATCAATTCCTTATTGGTCAGATCTGACCACAAGCTAATCACCCTAGACATCCACATCCCTCCCCCACCCCCCCATTAGGGAAACCACCGTAAAAAAATTCTCCAAAGCCAACTTCACACTTCTTAAGACAGAAGTGGTAAACTTCACAACACCCACATAGATGGACAATAGAGGTTTGATTGCTGAATCCTACACAAATGCACTTTATAAGCACTTACACGAGTGCATGGATCATGCAATCCCTTGCAGAACCAAGATGCTATCCTCCAAAAAAAGAAAGCCAATCCGGTGGCCCCATGCCATAAACAAACTCTACAACAGAAGAAAGAAACTGTTGCAAAAAAGAGCAAAATCCCATGATTGGAGGAACTCCCTGGTCAGCCTCAGTAAGAAGCTGAGATCTCTCATAAAATCCTCCAAGGCTAGTTATGAAAACAAAATCACCACTGATTCTAAAGACAACCACAAAGCATTCTATAGCCATGTCAAGAATCTCAATGGCAACACGATGATTTGCTCTGAGTTACAGTACAATGGCACTAAATATACAGAAACAACTGATATTACCAACATCCTGGCAGATAGGTTCAGTACTAAATTTACCCCCCTCTCACCCCCTAAAGGGCCCATCTCTATACCAGAAGAATGGAAAGTTCCTGTAATCACGGCTGCACAGGTAAAAAACACACTCTCCAAAGCCAGAACACAGCATCCGTGGGACCTGACAACACCCAAGCTGCGTCCTACACGAATGACAGAATGGACTGGCACCCCACCTAAATACCATGTTCAAGCATCGCCTCACCTCAGGCTTTGTGCCCACTGAATAGTGCGCAGCGACGGTTATCCCACTCCACAAAGGGGGAGCCACCACTGACCCTGGGAACTACCACCCCATTAGCCTGACAAGCCTGGTCTGCACGGCTATGGAACGTATCATCATATAACTTATAAACAATGGCATTGGTAATCTCCATATTCTGGACCCCACCCAGTTTGGGCTTGTAAAAGGCAGATCATGTCTCCTAAACCTGATAGACTACTTTGAAGCGGTCACCAAAGCCATAGATGAGAGTAAGGTGGTTCACAGAGCCTATCTAGATCTCACCAAGGCTTTCGACACCATCCCCCACTCTGGAATTATAGATAAACTCACTAAACTAGGTATAAATCCTTATGTCACAAGATGGGTTGCCAACTGGCTCACTGACAGAACCCACACTGTGAAAGTAGCAGACTCCAAATCCGACTTCAGACCAGTGACAAGTGGAGTACCACAGAGTTCAGTCCTGGGTCCTCTCCTGTTTGGAATCTACTTCTCTGAAGTACAGGCTAACACAAAAGGTCTTTTGCTAAGAAATATTGCAGATGACTGCAAACTAGGAACCATAATCGAAACTCCTAACAATGTGGACATCCTACAAAAGGGCCTCACTGAGACAGATGCCTGGTGTCAAAGCCATGGCTTCAAGCTCAGTGACAAAAAGTGCATTGTCATCCCCTTTGGTAAAAACTCTGTACCCATGAACTACCACATAAACGGTACTCTACTTAATGCCGAATGGGTGATAAGAGACCTTGGGACCCAGGTGGACAGTAGTCTCTACTTTGATAATCACATCACCACAGTAGTCAGGAAATCCTTCTATGTGGCACACCTCATCACAAAAGAGTTCTCATCCAGGAAAAAAAAGGTCATTGTTCTCCTCTACTCATCACTCATTAGACCCATTATAGAGTAAAATGCCCCTTTTGGAATGTATCTTACAAGACATCTGCAGCAGCTGGAAAGGCCACAGAAGTACCTCACATAAAGGATTACTGGCCTCAAACAGATGCCCTACACTGACTGTCTGAAAAAACTCCAGCTTTACTCTGTAGAATATCACCTACTCCGAGGAGATCTCTGCCTAATGTATAAAGCCATGTTAAACCCAGAGCTGTTGGACATGCTGCACCTTAAGAAATCCCAATCCCTCCAAGCTACATGCTCTAGGGACCTAAACCTTGTCACCACAATAAACAGGACATGCTCGAAGGATAGATTTCTGTCCCAGAGACTTCCTATACCCTGGAACAAGCTACCCATCTATGTCAAGCAAAGTTCCTCATTAGCACTCTTCAACAAAAATCTTGATTAGTGGATGGGAAATAGGAAATACACCCCGGGGATCACTTCTGTGGCTCTGCTTGACAGGGGCACAGGAAATTAACTTTCTTGGGTGGCATAAGCCAGGGGAACCTTGTTGGCTAGGCTTACTTTGGCCCTTGGGCCGAAAGCCTAGTACCGACCTATGAACCTATATGGTCGCACCCATATGTTCGAAGTTGTAAAACTTCGAAAACATTAAAAAAAAAGAAAGAAAAAGAGAAAAAACTTACCTGACTGTTTAAAGCAGGGTGACAAGCCACCCTGCACCCCCTACTCCCTTTACTACTGTAGTCTGATCTCAGAGTTGGTATATTTAAAGAGTGGGGGGTGTGGGGGGTACAAGGGGGCTTGCACTCCAGTTTAAAACAGTCAGGTAAGTTTTTCTTTTTCTTCTTTTATAAGTATTCAGAGTTTTACAACTTCCAACATTTGGGTTCGACCATATGGTGTTTGAAGTTGTAAAACTTCGATCACGTAATAGGAACCCTGTACTTATTCTGATAGGCAGCAATGACAAAAACGTGCAAGTTTATAACAATATCTGATTTTCTGGTAAATCCCTGAGAGTTGCAGTCACTTAATAATGCCAGAGAAGTTTCCTGTTTTGTTTCCTTCAAAAAATGTACATGAATGCAAAACCTCTTCTTCTATTAACATTTAAAGTGAATGATTCTAATTCCCTTTACCATTTAATGTGAATTAGAATAATAGAACAAACAAAATGCACCAGTCTTGCACTAACAAACTTGCATTTATTTATAGAATAAGATTAAAAAAATAAAAAAACATAAGCACTTTCAAGATAATTCCTATCGCTTCATCAGACAACTAAACACCTAAAAGTTACATTTCATGTAGCATTTCAAACTTGTCAGCTGATATGAGCAAGCCAGTAACAAAAGACCCAAATCGTAAAGGTCCACAGCAATCATAAAAAAACATATAAAAAAGATATAAGAAAATTCATTAAGGATGTCACCAAAAATCTTCATATATAAAAGAGTATGACCATTAAAAAGTCTTTATGGATGCCTATATAATTAAAAATTATTAAAATATGTGATAAAAAAGTATGAACTGCATGAAGTAAGAAACTTCTAAAGGGTATAAAATGTGAAAAGGTAGAAACTTGTGAAATGTAAAATTACTATATTAAACTTAAAAATGCTTGATTTGACGTGACTTTAAAAAAGGCTTCAGGGATGTAGTCCCATTCAAGCATGGGGATCTTTCAGCATTGAGTACAAGTATCCATTTCTGCTTTGCACTCTCAGTATAGTTTTCAATGTCACCTCCTCTGATGTTGGCATGTATAACCTGTATAGCTAAAAATCTAAAAGTATGTGTATGGTGCATGGTTTGCCAGGGCATTAGTCTCTTTCTGATTAATGATGTCCCTCCTATGCTCAAGGATCCTGTCCTTCAGCAACCTGTTTGTTTTGCCTACGTAGTATGCATGGCATACTTGTCAGAATGAAAAATAAACCACATTGGTTGTGCGGCAATCAACATAACTAGGGCATCTGATTGCAAAATGCCATGCTGGGTGTACATATACCATGCTGGTGCAGATATACTGACACGCTGTGCAGTGTCTACCAGGAAAAGTTCCAGTACGCATGGAAGGGGTAGGTCTAGTTACAGTCATTTTATTAGAAAGATGCTGTTTCAGAGATTGGTTATTCCTAAAAGAGAACACAGGGGCATTCCCGACTTTATCTATGAGTCCTGGTACTGCCTGTAATATCCTCCAATGTCTTTTTATAATAGATGTGAATTCATTAATATCACTAGAGTACTGGAGAACAACTCTAAAATCTTCCTTGATGGGGGCAGATTCATTAGACTGTACTATGTTACTAAAATATGGTCTACACCTATTGTCCCTCTGTAGCCATGCTTCATCGATGGTAGCATCAATCTCTGTCAAGGAGTAGCCCCTTGCTAAAAACTCTTGTTTGACAGTGTAAAGGGCTTCCTTTGCTGCTCCATCAGCACCCTAAATATCTGTCCCTTCAACACATTTCTCGGAATGTCTGGGGTGCATACACTTTTTATGTATCAATGCATTCTTCCTAGTTGGTTTTCTAAAAATACTGCTCTGTACATCATTTAGGTCCAATTTCTTTATTAGTACATCTAGAAAATTAACTTCAGTTGTTGAGCAGGTGTAGGTAAACCTTAAGAAGTCAGTAGTGGTGTGCATATAACTAACAAAGCTTTCAAATTCATGTGTGCCACCTTTCCACAGCAAAAATATATTATCCACAAAACGGACATACCACAGGGTGTTGTCAAAGAATGCATTGTTAGTTGACAACAAAAAACATTGCTCCCATGTAACCAAATCTAGGTTGACGTAGCTACTGGCACACACAGTGCCTATCGCTATGCCTGTCCTCTGTAAATAAAATTGGTTTTCAAAGACAAAAACATTATTCTCCAATACAATCTCTAGCAAACTACAGATGAGTGAAATTTTGTTGTCATCAAAACCTCTATTAGAGGTTAAAAAATCTCTCACTTTGTCAATGCCCCATGCATTGGGTATTGACGTAAATAAGGATTCAATATCCATGGATACAAACATATTGTCACTGTCAATGGTAGCCACCCTATTGTACAACCTCTCTAAGAAGGTTTTGGTATCCTTAAGAATTGTGTGACAGTCATCAAGTAGCTCATGTAAGTTATCCTCCACAAAAATATTCTCTTTTAGGAATAACCAATCTCTGAAACAACATCTTTGTAATAAAATGACTGTAACTAGACCTATCCCTTCCATGCGCACTGGCAGTTTTCCTGGTAGACACTGCACGGCATGTCACTATATCCACACCAGCATAGTATATGTACACCCAACACAGCATTTTACAATCAGATGCCCTAGTTATGTTGATTGCCACACAACCGATGTAGTTTATTTTTCATTCTGTCAAGTATGCCATGCATACTACATAGGCAAAACAAACAGGTTGTTGAAGGATAGGATCCTTGAGCATAGGAGGGACATCATTAATCAGAAAGAGACTAATGCCCTGGCAAACCATGTTAAGCAGATGGACCATACACATACTTTTAGATTTTTAGCTATTCAGGTTATACATGCCAACATCAGAGGAGTTGACACTGAAAACTATACTGAGAGTGCAGAGCAGAAATGGATACTTGTACTCAATGCTGAAAGACCCCCAGGCCTGAATGGGACTACATCCCTGAAGCCTTTTTTAAAGTCTCATCGACTCAAGCATTTTTAAGTTTAATATAGTCATTTTACATTTCACAAGTTTCTAATTTTTCACATTTTATACCTTTTAGAAGTTTCTTACTTCATGCAGCTCATACTTTTTTATCACATTTTTAATAATTTTTAATTATATAGGCATCCATGAAGACTTTTTAATGGTCATACTCTTTTTATATTTGAAGATTTTTGGTGACATTCTTAATTAATTTTCTTATATATTTTTTATATGTCTTTTATGGTTGCTGTGGACCTTTAAGATTTGGGTCTTTTGTTATTGGCTTGTTCATATCAGCTGACCAGTTTTTTTAAATGCTACATGAACTGTAACATTTAGTTGTTTAGTTGTC
>NC_056735.1:461881634-461929134 GCF_019279795.1 Protopterus annectens
TCTCAACCATAACTCTTCAACACGATTCTGTTCCCTTACTATAACAGTAATGACAGTGTCAATATATGACACATGTTTACCAGTTAAGCATTTGAAACGATGATGTCAAGCCTCAATAGCATTTTGGGTCCTTGGCAAACATAAATCATTAAGTACTGAAATATTCCAGAACTGCACAGAAAACAAGGGAGGAAATTGTATCTTATGAGTAGATCTAGTTGAAAATGACCGTGGTTTACCCAGTAAGTACCACTCAATGAAGTATTTCAGCACTTCCATATCTTCAGCTGGCAATGTACTCTTCAGTTCCTGAAACATTGTCAAGACATCATTCTCTGGTAAAAACACCAGAGCAGCCAATTGTTTAATACAAAGTTGGAACGACAGATCAGTATTATACAACGAAGCAAGACCTAAACTTTGTACTTTCCGCCAAATATTTTTACTGAAATGAAAGAAACGCCCTTTACATGTGACATTACTAATATTCATCCTTATGCTCTTTATAGCAGCAACTTTGAAATCACAAAGCAAATAACGTACTTCACATGTTAACTCATGTTCCTCTATCAAAGAAAATACACAATGCCACATGTAGTTATAACCTTTGGAACTCTTTTTTGTCATCAAACAGAAGACTAAAGGCACAGTCTTTCTATATACACCATACTTTATTAAAGCATGAATTGTGTATAATTGATGGCACACTGTTCCCCTAACAAATTATGTGCCATCCATTAACCACATATCAGATTGTGTTAAATCCTTCAAATTACTTTTAGCGGTAAACACAACCACAACATTTTCATTACTTTTATCTTTCATCCTTTTGTAAATAAATGCACCGTCTTTCAATGCATAAGCACTCACATCTATGTTTAATAACATTAAACCAGCTTTCGTAGGGTTCCCTTTACATTTCAAGCAAGCCCTTCTAACTTGTTGTAGAAGCGCACGTCTGCTAGGCAGACTAGGCGCATGCTCCAAAGAAGTTGACGTAATTGCATCATCAACTATGATGTAAGGAGACTCCCCAGATAACGTAGCTCTCTGTTTCAAATTCAGATATACTGAATACTTCTCAACCTGTACAGGATTCCCCTGTATGATCATGTTCAACAGACTTTAGAAGCTCCTCTCCTGAAGTTACGCAAGCAGTTATAGCTTGACCCTTGCACTTATCAGTTAGTTTTCAAGTGCAACACCAATAGTTCTTCACTTTAGTTGATCTGTCTAAATGATAGCTATACCCATCTAATATGAGTATCTTTTTACCCCTCTGAGAAACTGTAGTCACATACACTTGTCCAAGTACTCCTGGGGGCAGTGATTTTACATCAGCCAGTTTAGTGTGAGTACAATGTACAATGTTTTTCAGTTACTCTACTTTATATAGTCTTGCCAACTCAATGATAGGACAAGTGCTTTGTCGATCATTTAAGTTTCACTGGTTTGCCTTTTCGATGCTGTGTGCATTCGACAAAGCATACTCGAGTAAACAGCATTCGACATAGTGTAAATTTGATAAATAAACATAGACCCATATAAATATATATATATCTATATATATATATATATATATATATATATATATATATATATATATTTATATATATATATATATATATATATATACATATATATATATATATATGTATGTATATATATAAAACAGTCCAAAACTGTCCACCATGAGGTAAGGTAGAAAAACAAACAACAAAACTACAGTACCAATGGAGTCAGGAAGAAATGGAAATGAATCTTCAAATTTAGATGAAATCTACAGGTGCCCACCTCTTGATGGACAATGCACACTAGTCACTTTGGATGTGGTAGCGTTATACCCCAGCATTCCTCATCATGAAGGGTTGGAAAATGTGACCAATTATCTTGTCAAGCATACTTCTACTCCCCCTCACAGTTATTACTTTCACCACTTTGCTTAAGATGGATTTGGATGATAATTTTTTCACGTTTAATGGTATCTTATACCAGCAACTTCAAGGAGCAGCCATGGGAGCTAAGGTAGCTCCAGCATTTGCCAATCTAGTACTTTGTGCTTGGGAAACTGACATTTTATCTAAGCTAGAGGGTTTCAAGTTCGTCAGTAATTACAAGCATTTTGACGATATTTTTTTCTTGTGGAAAGGGTCTCTTATGGAACTAGATTGTTTTCTTGATCAGGTGAGCCGGAGTATACAGTTTTTGGATTTTACTGTCTCTGGGAAAGGGAATTAGTAGATTTGTTGGACATTACCCTGGCCTTAGATCCCCTTACTTACAGATTCTCTTCCAACATCCATAGGAAAAGCACTTTTCGTAACAACTACCTTGATTTTTCGAGCCAACATCCTCCCTTTATGAATAGGAACATAGTCAAGTTTGTACATCTTAGTCGCATTGTGAGTGATGATGATGTTTTTTCTAATGAAAGTCAGTTTCTGAAGCAACTTTTTGTTGACAAACATTACCCTAAAAATCTGGTTTCTGATGTTTTGAATCAAGTTACTTCATTTAGATACAGTAAATATCCTCCCATTCTTAAATTTGGTTACATTCCCAAGTCTTCAGCTCCTGCTGATGACCTTGCCAGATTTCCCCTTCCCATTTCTCTAGATGCAGAACCCATTAGGAACATTTTGTTTAAGAATTGGGATATTATTAAGAGTAGCCATGAATTGTCCAGGGTATTGGGTGACACCCCTAGTTTTAGTTACAAGAGAACTAGGTCTTTGAAGAATCTTTTTGAAAAAACATCCCCTTCTCTTCTTAGTTGCTCTCTTCAAATGACGGGGATGTACAACTGTGGCAAATGTGTTTGCTGTCCTTTTATTGCTTTGGGTGCTAGTTTCCAACTTCCCAATCCCAAGTTTCTGATACAGTTTAGTGATTCTTTTGATTGTAATAGCACTAACGTTGTCTACCTGGGAGGGTGTGATGAATGCTCTGCCTTCTACGTAGGCAAAACTATTAAAAAACTTAGTGATCGCATTAAGGAACACCGTCAGGCTATAAGGAAAGGTGACTGGAAAAATGCTTTGGCTAGACACACACTTTCTAGCTCCCAATGCAGCAGATGTTTGTTCCTAGTACTTGATTATGTGTCATTACCTTATGGAGACTGCAGTACTTTACATGAAGTTAAAGAGCTTAGATGGCAGATTAGACTTCAGGCTGACACGCCCCCTGGCCTTAATGGGAATCTTAATGTGAGAAGCATTCTCAAATGGTCAGATAGGAGTGGTAGTTCCCCTCTCCTACCAGTGCAATTTTCTGGAACTTTAGAATTTTAGAATGTTATTTCACATCTAGTGTGTTTTTGAATTATCCATTGTATAGTTCTGATGAAGTTCAATTAGTGAACACTGCATTAGAGGACGAAAGCGCTTAATTTAAGTTGTGATATAAATGTTTTTTTCGCTGTGATGGATTTTTGCTGCAATAGGTTCACAAGGATTTATTAAATATTCTACACTGAAGATTCATTTCCAGTTCTTCCTGACTCCATTGGTACTATGGTTTTGTTTTTTTGATATATATATATATATATATATATATATATACATATACATATACATATGTGTGTGTGTGTGTGTGTGCATGCCTAAATGTATGTGTATATATATATATATATATATATATATATATATATATATATATATATATATATAATTATTTACATGATGAGATAGAGAAACGAAAGGTGGCACAATGATCAGTGGTGTGAAGTGGAGCTCCCACATTAGGGGTTCAGGGGGTACATCAACTTGGAATAATGGCTACTGAGTAGATGCAATCTCAGAATTAGTGTACATACATGCATAAGTATATAGGTTGTGCATCAGGGCTGGTAACTCGGCACGTAAAAATCAACTACCAATCATTAGCGGACCGGAGTTCTGCTGTGGCGACCCCTAACCGGGAAAAGCTGAAAGACACAAACAAACAAACATACATAAGTGTATATATATATATATATATATATATATATATATATATATATATATATATATATATAAAGAGAGAGAGAGGAGAGAAGGGAGGCAGAATGACCAGAGGTGTGAAGTAGAGCTCCCAAATTAGAGGTTCACAGGGTACCACCCCCAGCAAATATGCAATGAAATTATGTTTAACTTGTCTATACATCATCAGTAAAATTGGATGATGGGACAATGTTGTCAATGTGGTTGGAATCAACATGGTTTTGCATCAATCAGGTCATGCAGACCCAGATTTTTACATCTTTTAAACTGCTAGCCTGGTAATTTGAAGGATCTACTAGTCCTATCTCTCAGACTGTTATGCAGTCCTACGAACAAAATAAAAAGGTTTTAATTTACATTTGAAACAACAGCTTTCTTACTTACTTTGTCATGCTTGATTCGAGTAGGATTTAATACCCAAGTTACAAGAAATGCTTCATTTATAACTATTTAAGATATTGATGTGTTTTTGATAAAAAATAAGCTTAGGAGATAAAAGGAAGCTTAACCTATGCAAATCTTCTTATCTCATCAGATGGGACAGGATGTTCTTATATAGATTAAACTGTTACAGTGCAGTTCAAACTACAAAACATTTTGCTTCATTACATCTGATGTTGGCCTTTCCATGGAAAAGTCACAGTTTTATTGTATTTACAAGGTTTGAACTGTGCACTGTTATAAAGGCAATCTTGTACAGCTCAGATATTATCGTGGAATTATTATATACTTGAGGTACAGTCTTGGTTGTTAGCATCTGCATATTGCTACAGAATGAACCTACGATATATAACTATTTCTGCACAGTATCATATCTAGCTTTGTCTTATTCTGCTTTTGCAAAACTGATTATGCATATAATTAATAACTAGTTGAAAATATTATTAAATACTTCAACCAAAAACGGACAGCTTATTGAAATAACCCTGTACTTCACCTTTTCTTAAAGATTACATTTTTATTGATAAATACATTGAAGAGTATTAAAGCTAAAGAAGGATGTGTGAGATACATTTTAATAAAATTCAGTCTTGTAAGTCCAGTCTTTAAAATATGCAGTGTCAAAGTGAAAATGGATTCACATTTTGAGAAATACAAACTAAGTTTAATCTTTGCCCTCTGTACATGGGTTATTGGTTGTTTTACTTCCTGCCCAAGCAGTGACAAGTATGACCCGCAGTTGGGAACTGCAAGGAAAAAAGTCTCTCTCATTTCATAGGTTCATAGGTAGGTACTAGGCTATTGGCCCTAGGGCCTATATAAGCCTAGCCAAAAATGTACCCTGGCTTTCGCCACCCAAGAAAATTATTTTCCTGTGCCCCTGTCGAGCAGAGCCACAGAAGTGATCCCTGGGCTGAATTTCCTATTTCCCATCCAATCATCAAGATTTTTCTTGAAGAGTGCTAATGAGGAGCTCTGTTTGACATAGACAGGTAGTCTGTTCCAGAGTATAGGAAGTCTGCTCTGTTTATTGTGGTGACAAGGTTTAGGTCCCTAGAGCTTGTAGCTTGGAGGGATTGGGATTTCTTTAAGTGAAGCATGTCCAACAGCTCTGGGTTTGACATAGCTTTGAATGTTAGGCAGAGATCGCTTCTGAGTACGCGATATGCAACGGAGTAAAGCTGGAGTTTTTTGAGACGGTCTGCATAGGGCATCTGTCTGAGGCCAGTAATCCTCTTTATGAGGTATTTCTGTGGCCTTTCCAGTTGTTGTAGATGTCTTGTGAGGTACATACCAAAAGAGGCGTTGTACTCTATAATGAGTGATTAGTAGAGGAGAACAATGAACTCTTTTTTTCTGGATGTGAAACCTTTTGTGATGAGGTGAGCCACGTAGAAGGATTTTCTGACCACTGTGGTGATGTGATTATCAAAGGAGAGACTACTGTCCACCTGTGTCCCAAGGTCTCATCACATTTTCAGCATTAAGTAGACTACCAGCTATGTGGTAGTTCATGGGTACAGAGTTTTTACCAAAGGGGATGACAATACACTTTTTGGCATTGAGCTTCAGGCCATGGCTTTGACACTAGGCATCTGTCTCAGTGAGGCCCTTTTGTAGTATGTCCACATCATTAGGAGTTTTGATTATGGCTCCTAGTTTGCAGTCATCTGCAAACTTTGTTAGCCAAAGACCTTCTGTGTTAGCCTGTACTTCAGAGAAGTAGATACCAAACAGGGGAGGACCCAGGACTGAACCCTGTGGTACTCCACTTGTCACTGGTCTGAAGTCAGATTTGAAGTCCGCAACTTTCACAGTGTCGGTTCTGTCCGTGAGCCAGTTGGCAACTCATCTTGTGACATAGGGATTTATACCTAGTTTAGTGAGCTTATCTATAATTCCAGAGTGGGGGATGGTGTTGAAAGCCTTGGTGAGATCTAGATAAGCTGTGTGAACCACATTATCCTCATTTATGGCTTTGGTGACTGCTTCAAAGAAGTCAATCAGGTTTAGGAGACATGATCTGCATTTTACAAATCCAAACTGGGTAGGGTCCAGAGTTTGGAGATTACCAATGTCTTTGTTTATGAGTTCCATGATGATATGTTGCATGGCCATGCAGACCAGGCTCGTCAGGCTAATGGGGCGGTAGTTCCTGGGGTCCATCGTGGCTCCCCTTTTGTGGAGTGGGATAACCGTCGTGGTGCACCATTCAGTGGGCACAAAGCCTGAGAATGATGACTTCTGATGGGCTATAGAATACACTTTCTTAAAGTTAATGATATCTTTTGAAGCACACACAGGGACAGACACAATTTGTTGGAAGAGCAGGGCACATAACAGATGGAGGAGTAATTATTTTAAACAAAATTCAGTTGAGATAAACTGGAGAATAAACTGCATGGTTGCAGTCAACTGTTGCAGCACAGACATTGTTATATCATTTGACATGGGCCTTATGGCCTTACTTGATGTACACTACAAACTATTTTCTTTGTCTTAAACTTTGTAATTTTTCAACTCTGGCCAGACATCAGAATTCTGCTGCAGCCTTCTTATAGTTTTTTGGGTGCGGGCATTTGCTTTGAAAAAAAAAAATCCAGCTACTTGTTAAAGACAAAAGGTGATTGAAATAAAATCAGCTCATATTGCCACATATTCCGAACTGTATTTAGATAAACTGGATGATTGCTAAGAAGAGTTTTTGCAGGCAACCAGATCAAGGTATAAACACAAACAGTGCATTCCAGAAAGAATTTACATTTTAATTGTAGTACCGTATATGTGTAAAGTCATACCATGTTAAGCACTTACAGCAAAAGCAGCAGTATAGGTTAATGGTACTGTTACGAAATGCAGAAACATACAATGGTTAGGAGCATCCCTGGAGTGATGCTGTTCCCTCGGAAGTCTGTAGATCCCTACTATTGCAAAATAGCAAATCTTGTAATTGTACTGTCAGTGAAAATACTGGTTTATATATGCGTGCATGTGTTTTGTGTCTGTCTACCCATGTTCACATATATATATATATATACGTGTGTTCTTATCTGAGATTGTTAGCTGAGAACTAGTAATGCAACAAAGAAAATAGATGTAACTGAACAAAAGCAGTTAGCAGAATGTTTGGAAGTATAAGAAAATAACATTAAATGAATAAAAAATGAAGTTCTAAATCCAGTTTTCTACTTATTTGCCTGCAATATGGCTGTATTTCAGGTTCAGGAATTGTGCAGATAAAGTAAGTTTGGCTAGCATGAAAAAGAGGTTTCACTAACTAATTCAGTATTGTGGTATTTATTCTTCATCTACAGTAGTAACGTAAAACAAAAATTCATTTGAGGATTCTGAAGAATGAAATTAGAATGAACTAAAGAAATTAACCTGTGATCTATTCCCTTAATGAAGTTGGAATATGCATGAGACACCCCCTCATGTGCTCTTTTATTGCCACCACCTGCTCTTTTCATATTGGCTTCATGGCAATGTTTTTATTTTATTTTTTTCATATTACTACCACAGCAGCAGTGAGGTAACTCTGATCTACTAAACCTCATACAAATTTGATCCCAGAGTAAGAAGTGAAAGCCTGACAAGACAGGAGCTGCTTCTCTAATATGAATAATGAAAAATACTGCCTGGCAAGGAATTACTTTAAAATGTCATAGCAACATGCAGTGAGGCTTCAGAATGGAGACTTAAATGTTTGATGCAACTGTTAAGTGATGGTGCATATAGTGACCAGCAGTGTCCATGATGTTGTATGGACAACACCTCAATTAAACCAGAATGATCTGAGCATCACTTGCACTGACAACTCTGTCAAACTGGAAGAACAAAGAGAACTCTAAATTCATCCATGAATATATTTATACCTTGATTTGAAGAATCATGAATGACATATTCATGCAAAAATACCAGTGACTATTATTTATTTTCGGTAACTCAAGACACTGTTATTATACTCCTGTGCATTTACCCCTTGCTTCTTCTACATGGAATATGGAAATATCTAATCAAACTGCAGGCATTGTGCCACTATTTGCATTATGCCACTGAAGCAATACAGTGCTGATATTACCGGTGATGCAAAAACAGCAAGGGGAAAGGAGTTTGATAGTTACTTGGACTGCCAAGGTCCTAATACAGAATAGAAATTAGCCATCCATTTTTAGAATGACATAATTTATTAATTCTGGATAAAATGTTGATATTTACCTACAGAATAATGCTATACATTCTTTAAAGAGTTGCGTAGTTACTTTTCGGTATCTGACACTTGTGCATGCAATAAAACATATCATTGCCTTGTACAGAATAATGCTATACATTCTTTAAAGAGTTGTGTAGTGACTCTTTGGTATGTGACACTTGTGTGTGCAATAAAGTATATCATTGTTTTGTTCAGAAGAATGCTATACATTCTTTAAGTAATAGTGTAGTTATTTTTCGGTATCTGACACTTGTGCATGCAATAAAGCATATCATTGCCTTGAAAAGAATAATGCTATACATTCTTTAAGGAGTTATGTAGTTACTTTTCAGTATGTGACACTTGTGCGTGCAATAAGGCATATCATTACCTTGTACGGAATAATGCTATACATTCTTTAAAGATTTGTGTAGTTAATTTTCGGTATGTCAAACTTGTGCGTGCAATAAAGCATATCATTGCCTTGTACAGAATAATGCTATAAAATCTTTAAAGAGTTGTGTAGTTACTTTTCAGTATCTGAGACATGTGTGCGCAGTTAAGTACAGCACTGCCTTGCACAGAACAATTCTATACATTCTTTAAAGAGTTGTGTAATTACATTTTGGAATCTGACACTTGTGCGTTCAATAAAGCATATCACTGCCTTGTAAAGAATAATGCTATAAATTCTTTAAAGAGTTGTTTAGTTACTTTTCAGAATCAGAGACTTGTGCGTGCTGTTAAGTATACTGTTGCCTTGTACAGAATAATAAAAAATCAACGAGCAAGTGGAAAAATCAGCAAACTTGTAAAAGTAGAAAACCACTGTACCAAGCACAAATAAATCCTGATCCTGGAAAGTATATAAATGCTTTTATTCCAAAAGCAGCCACAAAGACACTTCAACACTCCAGATAAACGCTGATCACAAGAAAATACACTCCATAACGTATCCAACAAACGTTTTCGTCCCCAACTTCATCAGTAATACTGGCCATATTGTTTAATTAGTGTTTTTATATACCATTTGAATTCTGTCATCACTGCATTGACCAATCGTATTGTAAAGTGCTTAAAGTGCAAGGATACATAAAATTTTTAAGCATAAAGCCATAAAGTTAAAATACAAAGATTTAAACTTCTACAATAACTAAACTCATCATGTAAAAGTTGTATATTAAAAACATGATAAAAATACTTTAATTGTAATTAATAAACTTGATGACTTAAATACTGTCTTTCACAAAAGGTGTATTTAAATAAATAAGGTAGTAAAGCCATCTAGTGGTATGAATTAATAATACATCTTAAAATAGAAAACATTTTCCTTAACAAAATAGTGAATATTAAAAACATTTTAAAAATTTTAAAAGTATTTAAAAGATTCATTGTTTGTACTAATAATATATGTAATACAATTTAAAAAATATATATATAAAATTAGAGTTTTGCAGCCCTAAGTTTTAATACTGGGGATATCGACACCATTTCATTGAGCCCTAATTTCCTATTTGCATCAAGAAGGAGTTGCCAATACAATTCTTTGTATTCAATAAGTGTTTCCCACATGCCACCTCTAGGGTTAGTGGGGACAACCTCCAAAATAAAAAACTGGTATCCAGGGGTCTCACATTTTGTTGAATGCTTGCTAAGGGCGTTCTTTTCATTTCTTACCCTGACATCATATAGGTGCTCATATATTCTCTGCCTAAGCCTTCTCTCACTCTTGCCCACATAGAAGGAGGAACATTTTTTACAAATGGCTATATATATGATTCCTATAGTGTCACAGTTGGCGAAGGTGTTAAGATGTAAAGTCATGTTTCTCGCTTTTAAATAAAGTGTGTCTCCACAAATTAAGTGTGTACAATAGTTGCATTTTCCGCATTTGTATAGTCCTTTCTTTGATCTATTACTGTTGTGAATAGAATTAGTTTTCTGACCTGCCTCCAAAATATTTTTAATACTTTTACCTTTACGGTAAATGTAAGATGGATCATTGTCAAAAATATGTTCTAAATCAGAAAATTTGGAAAAGCTATTCCATTCCCTAGAGAAAATGTTTCTTAAAAATGCTGATTGTTGACAAAAGGTGGTAATAAGTCCTGACCTATTCTCTCCCTTCTTTTGTTCATGCTGTTCAACTAAAACCAAGTTCTCATCCTTGCCCAAAATAGGAGCAAAAGAATCACTTCTTTTGATATTTACTTCATCCATCACTTTGTTAAAAAGTTCTAATGGATACCCTCTCTTGATAAATAGATTCCTTAAAAAATTGCTTTCTTCAAAGAAAACTTCATTGTCTGAAGTCATCCTACTCAGCCTCACCAGTTGCCCTTTTACTACCCCTTTCTTCTGATGGGCGGATGGCAACTGGTGTAATGCAAGTAAGAATTAGAGAAGGTGTCCTTTCTGTGAATACGTGATGTGAAAGATCCATCTTTCTTCTCAATACAAACATCTAGGTATCTCAATTCTTGAATGTCAAAATTACTAGTAAATTTTAAAACTAGAAGTGTTGTTTAAATAAACAAAGAGGTTCTAAAATTGTTCCTTACTCCCTTTCCAGAAAAAGCATAGATCATCCAAAACCTTGTATATAAAACACATTCATTTAAAAGTGGGGAATTTAGAAGATATTTTTCTTCCCAATATGCCATAATAATGTTGGCATAGGCTGGGGCGCAGTGTGCACCCATTGCAACGCCTTTTCTTGTTTAAAATATTCTCCTTGGAAGTAGATAAAATTATTTTTCAATACTACTTCCATCAAGGTTAAGGTGTTTCTAAAATGTGTGTGAGTCAAGCCTTTGCTTGCAACTAGCTTTTCCTCAAACCAATGTAACCCTGTGTCATGAGGAATACATCCAAATAAGTCAATAACATCCATTGTGCCAAAGGCAACATTGTCAGTGTATAAGGTAGGCTTAATTTTCCTCAAGAGATCCCATGAATCTTTCAAAATGTTGTCACAGCCTTCCAGAATATTTTTCACTTTGTGATCCACAAATTTCGCTAAAGGGGCTGTTATTGAGCCCTCAGCTGACACAATTGGTCTAAGCGGTGGATCACGGTTGTTTTATGCACTTTGGGGATCCCAAAGATACACGGGATTTTTGGTTTCTCAACCACCAGGTATCTATAAGTACCTTGATCAATAGATCCTTCCATCAACATGTCATGTAATAAGCCTTGAATCTTTCTGTAGGCAATATTAACCTCATTGATCGAGACCCTAGTATATTTTTCTGAATCATTTAACAACTCCAGCATTTTTCCTTCATATTGTATTGTCTCCATTACAACAACACCCCCACCCTTGTCGGGTTTCATAACCCTCAGATCACGATTGTTGCTAATAGTTCTTAAGGTATTCTTTTCATTGTACGTTAAATTAGAATGGAAATATTTCGTTGTTAAATTAGTTCTAATTTCATTTTCCAATTTTAGCTCAAAATTTCTGAGCTGAGGGTGTGTGGGGGGGTTGAATGTACTATTACGCTTCAATTGATTAACATCACAATCTAAGTTTCTACCTTTGAAGAACAATTCTAAATTCTTTTTCCGAATGAATAACTTTATGTCTATCAGTAGTTTGAATATGTCCATTTTTTGGGTGGGAATAAAGGTAAATCCCTTTGAAAATAAGTCAAACCAGGATTTGTCTATACTGACTTTGGAATAGTTGAAAATGTTAAAACCATCGTAGGTAAAAGTAGACATGTCTTTGGTAATACCATCAACTAATTCCAAGTCTGTTGTCTCGTCTGAAATTGCCTCCCCCCCCTCCCCCTGTAGTTTTTTGAATTATAATAGACTTTGTCTTGGTTCATTAGTCTCTCTGATCTTCGTAGGGGTGGGTATTCCTCTGGTTCAAAATTTTGTTCTTGTTCTTCTTCATATTCAAGTTCACCCAACAATTTTCGAACCTCTTTGTTTATTTAAACAACACTTCTAGTTTTTTAAAATTTACTAGTAATTTTGACATTCAAGAATTGAGATACCTAGATGTTTGTATTGAGAAGAAAGATGGATCTTTCACATCACGTATTCACAGAAAGGACACCTTCTCTAATTCTTACTTGCATTACACCAGTTGCCATCCCGCCCATCAGAAGAAAGGGGTAGTAAAAGGGCAACTGGTGAGGCTGAGTAGGATGACTTCGGACAATGAAGTTTTCTTTGAAGAAAGCAATTTTTTAAGGAATCTATTTATCAAGAGAGGGTATCCATTAGAACTTTTTAACAAAGTGATGGATGAAGTAAATATCAAAAGAAGTGATTCTTTTGCCCCTATTTTGGGCAAGGATGAGAACTTGGTTTTAGTTGAACAGCATGAACAAAAGAAGGGAGAGAATAGGTCAGGACTTATTACCACCTTTTGTCAACAATCAGCATTTTTAAGAAACATTTTCTCTAGGGAATGGAATAGCTTTTCCAAATTTTCTGATTTAGAACATATTTTTGACAATGATCCATCTTACATTTACCGTAAAGGTAAAAGTATTAAAAATATTTTGGAGGCAGGTCAATAAACTAATTCTATTCACAACAGTAATAGATCAAAGAAAGGACTATACAAATGTGGAAAATGCAACTATTGTACACACTTAATTTGTGGAGACACACTTTATTTAAAAGCGAGAAACATGACTTTACATCTTAACACCTTCGCCAACTGTGACACTATAGGAATCATATATATAGCCATTTGTAAAAAATGTTCCTCCTTCTATGTGGGCAAGAGTGAGAGAAGGCTTAGGCAGAGAATATATGAGCACCTATATGATGTCAGGGTAAGAAATGAAAAGAACACCCTTAGCAAGCATTCAACAAAATGTGAGACCCCTGGATACCAGTTTTTTATTTTGGAGGTTGTCCCCACTAACCCTAGAGGTGGCATGTGGGAAACACTTATTGAATACAAAGAATTGTATTGGCAACTCCTTCTTGATGCAAATAGGAAATTAGGGCTCAATGAAATGGTGTCGATAGCCCCAGTATTAAAACTGAGGGCTGCAAAACTCTAATTTTATATATATATATTTTAAATTGTATTACATATATTATTAGTACAAACAATGAATCTTTTAAATACTTTTAAAATTTTTAAAATTTTTAAAATGTTTTTAATATTCACTATTTTGTTAAGGAAAATGTTTTCTATTTTAAGATGTATTATTAATTCATACCACTAGATGGCTTTACTACCTTATTTATTTAAATACACCTTTTGTGAAAGACAGTATTTAAGTCATCAAGTTTATTAATTACAATTAAAGTATTTTTATCATGTTTTTAATATACAACTTTTACATGATGAGTTTAGTTATTGTAGAAGTTTAAATCTTTGTATTTTAACTTTATGGCTTTATGCTTAAAAATTTTATGTATTCTTGCACTTTAAGCACTTTACAATACGATTGGTCAATGCAGTGATGACAGAATTCAAATGGTATATAAAAACACTAATTAAACAATATGGCCAGTATTACTGATGAAGTTGGGGACGAAAACGTTTGTTGGATACGTTATGGAGTGTATTTTCTTGTGATCAGCGTTTATCTGGAGTGTTGAAGTGTCTTTGTGGCTGCTTTTGGAATAAAAGCATTTATATACTTTCCAGGATCAGGATTTATTTGTGCTTGGTACAGTGGTTTTCTACTTGTACAGAATAATGCTATAAATTCTTTAAAGAGTTGTTAAGTTACTTTTTGGTATCTGACACTTGTGCGTGCAAAAAAGCACATTCTTTGCCTTGTTCAGAACAATGCTGTACATTCTTTAAGAGTTGTGTAATTACTTTTAGCTATTTGACACTTGTGCGAGCAATAAAGCAAATCATTGCCTTATACAAAACAATGCTATACTTTCTTTAAAGAGTGGTGTAGTTACATTTCCGTAAGTGATACTTGTGTGTGCAATAAAGTATATCATTGCTTGTACAGAATAATGCTATACATTCTTTAAGGAGTTGTGTAGTTAGTTTTCGGTATCTGACACTTGTGCGAGCAATAAAGCATATCATTGCCTTGTACAGAACAATGCTATACATTCTTTAAAGAGTTGTGTAGTGACTTTTCGGTATGTTACACTTGTGCGTGTAATAAAGTATATCATTGCCTTGTACAGAACAATGTTATAAATTCTTAAAAAGAGTTGTGTAGTTACTTTTCGGCATCTGACACTTGTGTGTGCAATAAAACATATCATCGCCTTGTACATAATAATTTTATACATTCTTTAATGAGTTGTGCAGTTAATTTTCGGTATATAACACTTGTGCATTTAAAAATCATACCATTGCCTTGTACAGAAGAATGCTATACATTCACTAAAGAGTTGTGTAGTTACTTTTCGGTATCTGACACTTGGGCATCTAATAAAGTATATCATTGCCTTGTTCAGAACAATGCTTTACATTCTTTAAAGAGTTGTGTAGTTATTTTTCGGTATTTAACACTTGTGCGTGCAATAAAGTGTATCTTTGCCTTGTATAGAATAATG
Source organism: Protopterus annectens (assembly GCF_019279795.1). Lineage (NCBI taxonomy): Eukaryota > Metazoa > Chordata > Ceratodontiformes > Protopteridae > Protopterus > Protopterus annectens. The sequence continues at coordinate 461,896,761 of NC_056735.1, forward strand.
CTATACGTTCTTTCAAGAGTTGTGTAGTTACTTTTCAGTATCTGACACTTGTGTTTGCAATAAAGCAAATCATTGCCTTGTACAGAACAATGCTACACATTCTTTAAAGAGTTGCATAGTAACTTTTTGGTATCTGACACTTGTGCGTTCAATAAAGCATGTCATTGCTTTTTACAGAACAATGCTTTACATTCTTTAGAGTTATGTAGTTACTTTTTGGTATCTGACACTTGTCCGTGCAATAAAACATATCAATGCCTTGTACAGCACAATGCTATGCATTCTTTAAAGAGTTGTGTAGTTAATTTTTGGTATGTGAAACTTGTGCATGCAATAAAGCATATCATTGCCTTGTACAGAATAATGCTCTACATTCTTTAAAGAGTTGTGTAGTTTCGTTTCGGTATCTGACACTTGTGCGTGCAATAATGCATATCATTGCCTTGTACATAATAATGCTATACATTCTTTAAAGAGTTGTGTATTTACTTTTCGGTTTTTGAAACTTGTGCATGCAAAAAAGCACATCACTGCCTTGTACAGAACAATGCTATACATTCTTTAAAGAGTTGTGTAGTTACTTTTCAGTATCTGAGACTTGTGCATGCAGTTAAGTATACCACTGCCTTGTACAGAACAATGCTATACATTCTTTGAAGAGTTGTTTAGTTACTTTTTGGTATCTGACACTTGTGCGTGCAGTAAAGCAATAAAGCATACCATTGCCTTGTACAGAACAATGCTATACATTCTTTATAGAGTTGTGTAGTTACTTTTCCTATCTGACACATGTGCATTCAATAAAGCATGTCACTGTCTTGTACAGAAAAATACTATACATTCTTTAAAGAGTTGTGTAGTTACTTTTCGGTATCTAACACTTGTGCGTGCAATAAAACATATCAATGACTTGTACAGGACAATGCTATACATTCTTTAAAGAGTTGTGTAGTTACTTTTCGATATCTGACACAATTGCGGTCAATAAAACATATCATTGCCTTGTACATATTAACGCTATACATTCTTTAAAGAGTTGTGTAGTTACTTTTCGGTATCTGAGACTTGTGCATGCAGTTAAATATATCAATGCCTTGTACAGAAAAATGCTATACACTCTTTGAAGAGTTGTGTAGTTACTTTTTGGTATCTGACACTTGTGCGTGCAGTAAAGCAATAAAGCATATCATTGCCTTGTACAGAACAATGCTATACATTCTTTATAGAGTTGTGTAGTTACTTTTCCTATCTGACACTTATGTGTTCAATAAAGCATGTCACTGTCTTGTGCAGAAAAATGCTACACATTCTTTAAAGAGTTGTGTAGTTACTTTTTGGTATCTGATATTTGTGCGTGCAATAAAACATATCATTGCCTTGTACAGAATAACACTATACATTCTTTAAAGAGATGTGTAGTTACTTTTCAGTATAAAACACTTGTGCGTACAATAAAACATATAAATGACTTGTGCAGAACAATGCTATACATTCTATAAAGAGTTGTGTAGTTACTTTTCAGTATCTGACATTTGTGCATTCAATAAAGCATATCATTGCTTTATACAGAATAATGTTATACATTCTTTAAAGGGTTCAATAGTTACTTTTCGGTATCTGACACTTGTGCGTGCAGTAAAGCAAATCCTTGCCTTGTATAGACCAATGCTATACATTCTTTATAGAGTTGTGTAGTTACTTTTCCTATCTGACACTTGTGCATTCAATAAAGCATGTCACTGCCTTGTACAAAATAATGCTAAACATTCTTTAAAGAGTTGTGTAGTTACTTTTCAGTATGTGACAATTGTGTGTACAATAAAGCATATCATTGTCTTGTACAGAATAACGCTATACATTCTTTAAAGAGATGTATAATTTCTTTTCAGTATCTGACACTTGTGTGTGCAATAAAACATATCAGTGTCTTGTACAGAACAATGCTATACATTCTTTAAAGAGATGTGTAGTTAATTTTAGGTATGGAAACTTGTGTGTGCAATAAAGCATATAATTTCCTTGTACAGAATAATGATATTCATACTTTAAAGAGTTGTGTAGTTACTTTTTGGTATCTGACACTTGTGCTTCCAATAAAGCATATCATTGCCTTGTACAGATTAATGCTGTAAATTCTTAAATGAGTTGTGTAGTTACTTTTTGGTATGTGACACTTGTGTGTGCAATAAAGCAATAAAGCATATCATTGCCTTGTACAGAACAATGCTATACATTCTTTAAAGAGTTGTGTTGTTACTTTTCGGTATCTGACACTTGTGCACACAATAAAGCATATCATTGCCTTGTACAAAACAATGCTATACATTCTTTAAAGAGTTGTGTTGTTACTTTTTAGAATCTGACACTTGTGCATGCAATAAAGCATATCAATGCCTTGTACAGAATAATACTATACATTCATTATAGAGTTGTGTATTTACTTTTAGTTATCTGACACTTGTGCGAGCAATAAAGCATATCATTGCCTTGTACAGAACAATGCTATACATTCTTTAAAGAGTTGTGTAGTTACTTTTCGCTGTCTGACACTTGTGCGTGCAACAAAGCATATCATTAACTTGTACAAGACAATGCTATACATTCTTTAAAGAGTTGTGTAGTTAATTTTCTGTATGTGAAACTTGTGCGTGCAGTAAAGCATATCATTGCCTTGTACAGAGCAATGCTATACATTCTTTAAAGAGTTGTGCAGTTACTTTTTCATATCTGACTCGTGTGTGTGCAATAAAACATATCATTGCCTTGTACAAAACAATGCTTTACATTCTTCTCATAGTTGTGTTGTTACTTTTCTGTATCTGACACTTGTGCATGCAATAAAGCATATCATTGCCTTCTACAGAACAATGTTAAACATCCTTTAAAGAATTGTGTAGTTAATATTCGGAACCTGACACTTGTGTGTGCAATAAAGCATACCATTGCCTTGAACAGAACAAAGCTATACATTCTTTAAAGAGTTGTGTAGTTGCTTTTCGCTGTCTGACACTTGTGCGTGCAACATTGTTTAAAGAGCTGGGTAGTTACTTTTCGGTACCTCATATTTGTGCGTGCAAAAAAGCATATCATTGCCTTGTACAGAATAATGCTATACATTCATTAAAGAGTTTTGTAGTTACTTTTCAGTATCTGACACTTGTGTGTGCAATAAAGCATATCATTGCCTTATACAGAGCAATTCTATAAATTGTTTAAAGAGTTGTGTTGTTACTTTTCGGTATATAACACTTGTGCATGCATTAAAGCATATCATTTCCTTTTACAGAATAATGCTATACATTCTTTATAAAGCTGAGTAGTTAATTTTCGGTATCAGACATTTGTAGCTGCAATAAAACATATAATTGCCTTGCATAGAATAAAACTGTACATTCATTAAAGAGTTGTGTAGTTCCTTTTCAGGATCTGACACTTGTGAGTGCTATAAAGCATAACACTGCATTGTAGAGAAGAATGCTCTACATTCTTTAAAGAGTTGTGTAGTTACTTTTCAGGATCTGACACTTGTGAGTGCTATAAAGCATAACACTGCATTGTAGAGAAGAATGCTCTACATTCTTTAAAGAGTTGTGTAGTTCCTTTTCAGGATCTGACACTTGTGAGTGCTATAAAGCATAACACTGCATTGTAGAGAAGAATGCTCTACATTCTTTAAAGAGTGGTGTAGTTACATTTCCGTAAGTGATACTTGTGCGTGCAATAAATTATATCATTGCCTTGTACAGAATAATGCTATACATTCTTTAAAAAGCTGTGTAGTTACTTTTCGGTATCTGACACTTGTGCATGCAGTAAAGCATAATTTTGCCTTGTACAGAATAATGCTATACATTCATTAAAGAGTTGTTTAGTTACTTTTCGGTATCTGACACTTGTGTGTGCATTAAAGCATATCATGGCCTTATAGAGAACAATGCTACACATTCTTTAAAGATTTGTGTAGGTACTTTTCGATATCTGACACTTGTGCATGCAATAAAGCATATCATTGCCTTATACAGAACAATGCCATACATTCTTTAAAGAGTTGCTTAGTTACTTTTCGGTATCTGACACTTGTGCATGCAATAAAGCATTTCATTATGTTGTACAGAATAATGCTATACACACTTTAAGAAGGTGTGTAGTTACTTTTCGGTACCTGACACTTGTGCGTTCAGTAAAGCATATCATTGCCTTGTACAGAACAATACTATACATTCTTTAAAGAGTTGTGTAGTTACTTTTCCGTATCTGACAATTGTGTGTGAAATAAAGCATATAATTGCCTTGTATAGAACAATGCTATACATTCTTTAAAGAGTTGTGTAGTTACTTTTTGGTATGTGACACTTGTGCATGCATTCTAGCATATCATTGCCTTGCAGACATTTTGGATATCAGTCTCAATTGTCCCTTTTTAGCATTGACATTTCGCAGATGTTTTCGTTTTACCTCAATTAAACAAACAAACAGAGAATAATGACTCTCCTAAACAATCTCAATTCATATAAAATATAACAAAAGATATGCATTCCCAAATTGAACTTCTTTTGTTAGTGCCTAGACAGACAGCTATGGTATGATTTCAGTTTCGTGCACTTAGTACCACTTCGCAGAACACAGGTGGTATAACAACAACATTCTCCCTACAGCTGTTGATTAGGAAACCTGGTGGTACATGCATCACCTTAGTATTAATCCAACCCATCAAAAGGATGGGATATAAAAGGGAATAAAAGTATATACAAAAACCAGAGACCACAGGTGTTTCCTTTAATTGATGAATTTTATTGATTGTGGCAGCCCGGTTGGATGCTAATGGAAAAATGTTATGACTTTATTTTTATGGCAGTAAGTTAGAATCTTAAATGCTCTCAAAGGGCAGACTTGATAGCGTTATTGTCTTCTCCTGCCATCAAGCAAATATATTGTGAAGTAATGGCATCTCTGAAAAGTTATATAATGAACAAAATGTACTTTACAGTAAAATGAGGCACACTGCAGGGATCAAATTGCAAAATCTCATTTCAAGTTATACTTATATGTCATAACATTTTAAGACATTTTTCTTCTGCTTTACACAAGTATGTTATGTACAGACAGACAATGAAATAAACTAAAAGTAAAGGGTACATGGAGTTCTTAGGAAGCACTGAATAAAATCTCACACGGGACTAGGGGCTCATCATACTCATGGAGGTTTTAGAAACCACTGGATTAAATATGGGTCTCAGATGGGAATATACATTTGCCATATCCTTCACATAATTATTCTGTTTGGGTCTAGAAAATTACAATTTCTGATTAGTCACTGAAATGAAACAGAAATAATCCTGGAAACTATACTACCACAGTAGCAGCTCTAAAAGCTAGTGGAGGAAATATAGCTCTCTAGCATTGTGTACTGTTTAATTTCATTAAAACGTTTATCCTATGGTGTTTTGCAAACAAAAAAAAAAATCTATCTGCATAGTCAGAAATATTAAATGCATCATGCTCTGTCATCACCAAACTTTTGTGAAATTCATCTGCTCATTTTCTCTCTTCTTTTAATTAAAATGACTAATTGAAATGTAAAAGATTTTCTAACTATTACAGATTATTGTATTTGCTATAGATAAACTTTGCAATAGCCACATTAAATATTCATATATTGTCTTTTTTCTTTTCTTTCAAGTAAAGAACCTTACATTGTTTTGGACTGCTAATTGTGTATGCATTTGTCAGCATGAAGTAAGGTGAAAAAACAATAAGGAAACATAGACTGATCTCTAAAATGAGTACCTTTGTACTAAAAGCCCCAGGAATGCCAACTTGTTGATAGAGTTCCAGCTGGCTCCTAGTAGAAGATGCCCACTGTACCAGCTGATGTAACCGCTGCTTGAACTGTACCAAGTCTTGCAAATTTTTTTCAATTTCTTTCTCTTTTGCTGGCAGGTCCTTAGATACCTAAGTCAAAAAACAGAGAATGTCAATTGTAATTCAAAGACACTACTTTCACAAATGTGTTGACAATTGATGGGAACAGGAAATTTAACTACTGCAAACTGTGTGAATATACAGCCAAAATGAAGTACATTATCATGCCAAAGTGCACTCCTCTTTCATACATGTCATGCATGGATGTCATTCTGTCACCTTGCTTCAGAAACCAGAGATAATTAGTGGTATGTCAGCGAGAGATATAACATGGTGTTTTACAAGAAGGTATGTTTTATTGTTTTACTTTATTTTTTGTGCACCTCTGTACAGCACTGAAGTTTGCAGTATTTTTGTGTGCCCTTTCTCTGTGTTTAAGCACAATTTTCACACATAATACATTTTTGTGCAGCAATTGCGCCTTCTACTACTATGCTATGATGGGGCTTTATACATTTATTATCATATATATAAAATGCATAATATATAAGATATAATATATATATGCAATGTATACCATATGCTGTCATTAAATAAAAACTGCATTATCACAATTTAGAAGCCTACAATCTTGAAAATGATAATCCCTACACCTTAATATCAAAAGATGAGAATGCTGAAGGCCACAGTATCAAACTCCCAGGCTTGACTCCCCCCCTTGCAGATCCCATGTTAACACTCACTCTTGGGTTCACACCCCTTGCAGTTAGTATGTTAGCACTCATTCCTAGCTTCACTCCCCTCTAAGGCCCATGTTTGTGCTCATTTCTAGTTTCACAGAATATTAGGTATTGTCATCTTCAGCACTGTGGTCCTTCAATATTATGGTCTTGGGATTATGATTTTAAAGATGATGAACTTCAACATTGTGATAGTAAACATGTCACTAATACATGGTAAAAATAAAGGAAGGGTTTGGGATAAGAAATGCAGGGCTAAAAGGCAATACTGTAAGGAAACGGTGCATATGTAAATAAGACATATTTACCGGCAAACCAATCTTTTGTCTCACTGAATCTTTAACTGATGCAAAGGCTTGCATAACATAAAGCAGAGTCAATAAGACTTGCAGTTTTACAATATTCAGCAAGGTGTAGCAAAGGATGGCATTATGGTACCCTGCACATATTTCATAATTTAGCATACAGCTCAGCTATGGTGATTCCCTCAGTACTGGCATGTCTATCCGTAGTTAAAGAAGTTTCACTGCTGCTCACTAGTAATGTATTTGTTTCTACAAATGATTAATGAGCAAAGTAAAAAAAAAAGTTCTAGTTCCACCCAAAGTTAATTGTCGTTTTCTCATTTCCTTGTATGCATGGCTACATTAATTGAGGCATTGTCATCAGTTTGCTTGGCTACAAAGTATCACTGATGCATGCCACTGCACTAATCCCTAATGATGAGCCATTTACAGGAGACAATAAATCTAAATCCACCAGAGGGGAAAAAAGGAGAACAGTGTGAGTTTCCATGGCAACAGAATCTGAAGTGCAGCAGAAAAAATAAATTAAAAAAATGGACAACCTGGTGACACATAAACTACTTGGTTTCTTACAATAACATTCAATCACTTATTTGTACAAAGCAGATCAAACAACAGAGGGTTTAATGTTGGAAGTCTGGGAGATTTCTGTTTTCCATACAACTGCATGCAATAATAAGATAAGATAAGTAACTCCTTACATTCAATTCATCCATGAGAATTATATCAGTAAGAGAAACCTGATTACCTCTACACCTAAGTTAAAACAGTGTAAGAAATCAAGATTGTAGAAGAAAGCTCAAAGAGTAGTTTAATATAAAAGATTCATGAGCATGACAAGCACCATGCACACTAAACTAATAGTCCAAAGATGTCTCTTTACCATTTAACCATTTTTTTAACAAAGCACAGACAATATATTTTATATTGATATTGTCGCCTCACAGTAAGACGCTGTCCGGTTCGATTCTCAGCTAGAGCGTCTTCTGCGTGGAGACATGCGTGAATGGGCATACCTTCGTTGAAGGTTGTGCAGCAGGCCTGGCAAGCCGGTACGTAAAAATCAACTGCCAATCATTAGTGGATCGGAGTTCCGCTGTGGCGACCCCTAACCGGGAAAAGCCGAAAGACACAAACAAACATTGGCAGACTTATATTTCTTTCATTTCAGACTGAGGTGGAATGAAAGTCATATTAACTAAAATGTTTTAATATAAACAAGCTATTTTTACTGGGGGTACAAAACAAAAAATATTCCTAACAGGCTATTACATGAATGTTTTATGATTACCAATAATATTTCATCAACCTCTGTGAAGAAATACAACTGTTTTTTTCAGCTGTCATTAAATAAAAACTGTATTATTGTGACTCTGTCAACCTTGCTTGATAATGCATGCGAGACAGACACTGAAACTACAAGAAATAAGTTCATTAGGACAGAGTACCTGAGAAGATACATCTGTTCAGCACAACATCTATATATTCAAGAGTCATAATTTAAGAACTTGAGTATGTGTGTATGTATGTATATATATATATATATATATATATATATATATATATATATATATATATATATATATATATATATATATACATACACACACACGTACACACACACACACACACATATATATATATATATATATATATATATATACATATATATAGACACTCACATATATAGGTTTACCATCAAAATAACAAATGAAGATTCGGCAAACATGGGATGTCGAATTACAGTGGGCTGAATCCCATGTTGCTGAATCTTCATGTTTGCGAGTCTGAGGTTTAGGGAATGCACTGTGCATGCACACATATGTGGTCAACCTTACAACTAGAGATTGCAGTACAGTGCATATCAGGAAATATACCCTTTTCCCCACTGTATTGTGATCTTGGAGTTGGAATATGTAATTTGCAGGGGGTGGGAGGGGTGCAGGGGGGCTTGCCCCCTGCAAAAACATGAAGTTCAGTGTTGTGAAGTAATGCCGACAACCAGAACTTAACTCATTTTTGTAAAAGGTGATGGGGTAATAGTATGTTGAATAATGCCAAATTCGAATAATAAGCATGACATTCGACATACTGATCTACTTAGTCTTTTTAGTTGCTCAACTGAATGCCTTTTTCTTTCGGTTGCTCCCATTAGGGGTCACCACAGTGGATCATCTGTTTCCATTTCTTCCTGTCCTCTGCATCTTGCTCTGTGGCACCAACCACTTGCATGTCCTGATTAACCACATTTACAAACCTTATCTAAGGCTTCCTCTTTTCCTCTTACCTGGCAGCTCTATCATTAGCATTCTTCTTCTAATATACCCAGCAACCCTCCTCAGCAAATGTCCAAATCAATGCAATCTTGCCTCTGGCTTTGCCTCCAAACAATCCAACCTGAGCCTCCCTCTAATACACTTATTTCTAATCTTGTCCACCCTCGTCACACCCAGTGCAAATCTTAACATCTTTAACTCTGAAACATCCAGTTCTGACTCCTGTCTTTTTGTCAGTGCCACTGTCTCCAACCCATATAGCATAGCTGGTCTCACTACATTCTTGTATATCTTCCCTTTCACTCTTACTGGTACCCATATGTTACAAATCACACCTGACACTCTTCTCTACCCACTCCAGCAAACTGCACTCTCTTCTTCACCTCTCTTCCACACTCACCGTTACTCTGAACTGTTGATCCCAAGTATTTAAACTCATCCACCTTCGCCAACTCTACTCCCTGCCTCCTCACCATTCTATTCAGTCTTAGTCCTGCTGACTTTCAGTCGTTTCCTCTCTAGAGCATATCTCCACCTCTACAGGGTCTCCTCAACTGATTCCCCACTCTAACTACAAATCACAATATCATCCACAACCATCATAGTCCACGGGGATTCCTGTATGATCTTGTCTGTCAACCTGTCCTTCACCATTGCAAATAAGAAAGGGCTCAGAGCTGATCCTTGATGTAATCCCACCTCCACCTTGAATGCGTTCATTACTAATACTGCAGACCTCACCACTGTCACACTGCTCTTGTACATATTCTGCACCACTCTTACATACTTCTCTGCCACTCCTGACTTCCTCATACAATAACACAACTCCTCTCTAGGTACCCTGTCATATGTTTCCTGTAATTCCACGAAGACACAATGCAACTCCTTCTGACCTTCTCTATACTACTCCAATACCCTCAGAGCAAACATCACATCTGTAGTGCATTTCCTGGCATGAAACTACACTGCTGCTCACAAATCATCACCTCCCTTCTTATACTAGCTTCCACTACTCTTTCCCATAACTTCATGCTGTGGCTGATCAGCTTTATCTCTCTGTTATTACTACAGCTCAGCACATCTTTTCTCTCTGTAGTTACTACAGCTCCGCATATCTTAACCAGTATGCCAACCACAAACCCCATTAAATAAAAGCTTCTGAGGAAGTGGCTTTAAACACTACTCCTGTCCCAAAGTCCCATCCTTACTCTAGAACCACCATTACTAGGACATGTCCCAAGGTGACTTTTCATCAGATTGGATCCTATCCCTTCAGATGTCTGCATTAGTGCCCATTGACAAGCAAATTGAGCTAACAGGTTGGAGGGTTGTCATACTGTGGCTGGCTGGTTAGTTGGAACCAATTCCTGATGACACTACACGCCTGAGACGTGCTGCATTAAGCTCAGTTGCATGTAGACATTCATGCTCCAGTTGTAATAATGACATGTTTTACTTTTGCAGCTAAACTCTATTTGGAAAATGTAGCAGCAAGGTTTCCTAGCACATCCAATTCTTTCCCTCCCACCTCTTATACTGATGTGCAAGCTACAGCCTCACCATTCAGTTTCCTTACATTAGCTCCACCACTTTCCAGGGCAGTAGTCAAGATAATGCCTTCAGGGTCAAAGCAAAGGCTTCTTCCCTCATCCATCACAAAAATTATTAAAAAAAGAATACAAAGTGTTTCTTGAGTGATTCATCTCATATTTGTAATAGTACTGAAGTGCTTTCTGCAGATACAACGTTCAGATATCACAATTTCTTAAATGAAAACATTAAAGTACTATAAGGTAGCATCTGATTGAATCTATGAGATGTTATCTACCTTTGCCAGAAGTTTAATTTATTTAACTATTTTTATTAATTCTTATTTTCTGGATAGTGTACATTATGGAGGTATTATACTACAAATATTTGTTTTAAAAAGCCAGCATAAAGAAAATCCTGACTGACATGTTAAATGAATATGAGACCTTTGCCTAATCATTAACTGTGCTATTTAGCACCATTCACACTTTGTGGATTCATTAAGTCATGAAAGGCATGAGGTTTTTTTAGAGTAAAAGGACACATCCCTTCATCTTCCACATATTATCTGGATTTTTACATTATTGGTTATACTTTAGCCATAGACAGTATATATATTCATGGCTCAAAAAGCCAAAAGTTCTGGAACGTTTTCTTAAATCTGAAAGGTTATGATGAATCAATTGGGCAAGTGATGAAAAGTTTCCTTTCCTTCCCGTGAAAGAACATTAAGACCACCATTTGATAGCAGACCCAACAAGTGACCAGGTGGGTTAGTCTCTATGAAGTGGGGCTCAGTGATGTCTGCCAACTAACTATTCATTGTTTTCATTTCAACTGATTAAATGAAATGAGTATAGGCACTTTCTCTTACCTTCTACTTTCCTGGAGTTTGGTAGGTAGCCATCTAATTAATTTCTCTTACCGTCTACTTTCCTGGAGTTTGGTTCGTAGCCATCTAATTCATTTCTCTTACCTTCTACTTTCCTGGAGTTTGGTAGGTAGCTATCTAATTCATTTAGCTTCCTAATTTTCTCTTTTTCTTGACATTGACATCTGCCATCTTATTTTTAGACTAAGGCTCTGCCAGGCACAGCCAAAACTGGAAGTAAAACCATTATTGTTAGCAGACTGGAGCTGCTGACTCTCCATTTTGTAACTCAGAGTGTATGAAGGTTTACATTTCTCTGAGTCATACACCAGAGGATTAAGACAAAGGTACACAATCTGTGCTAAGGAAATCTTCTTACACCAGCTCTAGTACATGTAAAATATGCTACCAATGATTTTATAAACAGCCTGACTTCTAATATTAATACAGTACAAGCAGAAAACTGTGCTGTTGTACTGCAACTGTCTGCCTTACTGTGTCTGTTAAATTGTATTTTATCACTGTTTTTCACTGCTCACAAAGCTCTTTTTTGCTAATTTCACTGTTTAACTATTTGCTGGTGCTTTTCACTGTTGCAAAGCAATCTGCTCTGCTTGTTCTGATTTTCTCACCACGCAGTGCTAAAATAACTGATTTCTTACTTGTTTAAAACATTCTTTAGAGACTCCTTGCTGTTTTTCTGCTTTTTAAAATGTTTTTTTTAGTGTCTCTCTGCTATTTTCCTGCTGTGTAAAACATTCTCTAGGCTTTCCCGCTGACACTAGGGTAGCTAGTAGCTGTAGTGTAGTCCAGTACTACCACTACTCATACACATAGCATGCATCAAACCCAAAAATCAACATATGTGGATGTTCTCTCAGAAAACTTAGCGAAACACAAAACTGCTACAACTAACAACAGTTCCCACAGCACACATGACACATAGTAACACCAGTGTTTCACCTACTAAGCTTGTAAGGCATAACACTCAAAAAACTTTTTTTTTCATTGGAGACTCCATAGTGAGACACACGGATGTCCCACTCACCAGGTTGGACAAGAAGAAAGTTATAGTCAGTTGCCAGCATTCATCATGCACTCAGGTTTCTCAGCAACAAGTACTATTATAACTCTCTCATAGTTCATGTTGCAGTGAATGACCTGAGATGTACCTCACTGGACTATATGAAGAGAGACATGATTGAGCTCTCCGAGTACATGTCCCAGGCAGGTATGTCCCTAGCCTTGAGCAGCATACTACCCTCACCTAAAATGAAGCCACAGTATAAACAAAAAGTGATTGATTTCAATAATTGGCTTAGTTTTTTATGTCATTCAAAGGGGATACAGTTTCTGTCAGCCTGGGAAGCCTTGGTCGACAAACATCACTGCTTTGCTAGAAATGGTGCCAACTAGGCTTTCGGCTGCTGGCAAAGGATCTTATCTACATAGTGCCTTTTTTAGGCAAGGTCTCAAAAACAAACTTACCGATGTGAAATTTGCCATTCATAACAAAATAAGGGTCATGCTGCTAAATGCTAGGCGCTTAAACCAAAAACAGCACACCCTGGAAGCACTTCAATCACCGGAAGATGTAGATGTCTGTGCAGTCACAGAAACCTGGTTCAAGGCCTCAGACAGTACCCTGGCCTTGTTAGGCTACAATGCCTTCCACACCTTCAGACCACAAAACGAATGTGTGAAAAGCAAAGGAGGCAGTGTTTATTTTCTATCTATATTAGAGATAAATTCAACTCCCATCTAGTTAGACTGGACAACGCCATAGAGTTACAGCTCCAAGTTCGGGTTACTGTGGGTAAGACCCCTATTCAAGTCATCCCTGGTTATAGATCCCCATCCATGGATCAGGACACATAGAAATCCTACTTGACCAAACTGGGGTCAATCCAAATATTCCTGAGCTCTCTGGTTATGGGCGATTTCAATTATCCCATCAACTGGGAAACCAATGCCTGCCCGAACTCACTAGCTCCTTGACTTTGTTAACTCAAATGCCCTGTAACAATTTGGTCATACCCCGACAAAAGGAACAAACATACTAGATCTGGTCCTCACTAACATGTCAAACAGATGCAATGCCATAACTGTTGGACTCTCAGTTAAATATGACCACAAATCAGTCACCTTCGAGCTAGCACTAACAGCAGAACTCACAAAGGGTGAAATTAGACTAAAAAACTTCACCAAAGCAAACTATACCCTCGTAGGTGAAGGTATAAATGTATTTCAAGTCCCACCCTAGTGTAAGCTGCACTGAAGCTTACACTAAACCCTGTACAATCACTTGCATAAGTGTATAGACTCGGCTGTACCAGAAATAATCAAAGCCAGTGGCCCAAGTAAAAACAAGCCACCATGGTGGACATACAGCATCAACAGACTTTGCAATCAAATGCAAAAAGTTGTTGTTCTAGAAAACAAAGGCAAGGGCCTGACAATAGAAAAGCACCCTCCTCAGTTTCAACAGGCAGATAAGACAACATGTCAAATCCTCTAAGGGCTCCTTTGAGAAAAACCTAGCAAGAATAGCCAAGGATAACTATAAGGCCTTTTACAGCTATGCATGTAGTCTAAAAGGTCAGACCCAAGCTTGTGCAGAACTAGTGACTTATAGTATCACACACACTGGCCACACATAGATAGCAAACCTGCTAGCGGATAGGTTTGGCAAAAATTTCACTCGCTTACCCCTCCAAACTTATCAGAAACCTTTTCTCAAACTTCTCCCCAAGCCTACATATCTGAAGAGCATGTTATTAAAGCCTTGTCCAAGGCAAAAAGCACAGCCTCTATGGGAACGGATTGTGTCCCAGGCAGTCTTCTAAACATGCTAAAACCTGAACTAGCATTACCATTAATTACCCTTTTTGATCATAGCCTAACCATGGGCTTTGTTCCTGTGAATGGAGAACAGCAACAGTTATTCCCCTCCACAAAGGTGGCCTAGCAACAGACCAGGGAAATACAGACCCATAAGCCTGACCAACCTCATTTGTAAGGCCATGGAATGTATCATTATGGACCTCATAAATAAAGACATAAGCAACCTCCAAATCATTGATCCAACCCAATTTGGCTTCATCAGGGAGATCCTGCCTGTTAAATCTGGTGGATTTCTTTGAAACTGTGACCAGGGCCATTGACTAGGGCAAATCTGTGGACAAAGCATACCTCAACTTGGCAAAGGCTTTCGACACAATCTGACACTCGGGCATTACCGATAAACTTATCAAACAGAATGCAAACCCCTTTGTTGTAAGAATGAGTGCCAACTGACTCACAAACCAGACACACGCTATCAAAGTGGGTGACTCCATATCAAAAGTAGACCTGTCACCTGCATGGTGCCACAGGGGTCAGTTTTGGGCCTCCTAATGTTTGGCATATACTTCTCAGAAGTTCAGGCCAAAATTAAGTGGTTGTGGCTGACCAATTACTGAATCCCCAAATGATGCCAATGTACTCCAGAAGGGTCTTATGTAGACTAATATCTGGTGTCTTAGTCAAGGTCCCAAACTAAATGCAAAGAAATGCAACATCATTCCCTTCTGCAAAAACAATGGCCCTTCACACTATCAAATCAACAGCAATACCATAAGTACCCACAAAGTGGTAATGGATCTGGGACCATACGTTGACTGTGACTTTAACTTCAACAACCATGTGTCTACTGAAGTAAGGAAGGCTTTCTATGTAGTACACTTGATTAGTAAAGGCATCGCATTGAGAGCAAAGGAGGTTGTAATCCCTCTGTACTCAGCACCAATCTGGCCCGTAATTGAGTACAATGCCCCATTCAGCATGTACCACATAAAGCACCTGCAGCAAGTGGAAAGACCTCAGAGGTTTCTAACAAAGGAGATGAAGGGACTCCATCATGTGCCTTACAAAGACTGACTAAAGTCCCTGTCACTATAATCTATATTTTATAGACTTCTTAGGGTCTATATTAGTTCCTCAAAATATATTTTTGTTAAATATGTATTTGTTGGTTGCTAAACAACAAAGTTCATTACAGCAAAGCATGGAACTTTACCCAGGGTTAAAAACCACTGGGCCATAATCACAACTTTCCCCTTTTTCCCACCGTAGTTTGATCTTGCAATTGGTATATATAGTTGGGGGGGGGGGTTTGTGGGTTTGATTTAGTGCAGCGTGTGTTACAGAGTGCTAGAGCACAAGTGATTCCTAACCCTGGGAAAAATTCCATGCTTTGTTTTATTGAACACATATTCCGATGAATTAATATAGTCCCAGTTCATACGGGAGACTTATGCCTGGCTAACACATCAATCACAGACCCAAACCTAATGAACTTGCTGCATATCCATAAATCAAACAGGACTAGAACTACCCATTCCAGGGACCTAAGTATGGCCTGTGACTTACGTAGGGCATGCTGGAGGGACAGATTTATCTCCCAGCAGCTGTTGAGTCTTTGGAATAGGCTACAAATTCATGTGAAACAGAGGACCTCTAAGACACTGTTCAAAAGGAACCTGAACGAATGGATGGGGTATTGTAAATTCTTACTGGGGATAGCACTCGCAACCCTCCTGGACATGGGCAGTCAATACTAAATTCAATTCTGGGTATTGACTAGCATATCTATGGTATTACATTAAGATGAAATGGCTAGGCTTGAAATGACCTGCGGGTCGATAGCCTAGTAAACTCCTATGATCCTGTGATTCTATGGATTAATACAGCACGCACTGTAATAGTTACTGTCCATTTGCCAGCAAACCTGAGGCATTTTAAGTTTTATGTTTTAGTAATGTTATTAAGCACTGCTTACTTGTTGAGATTCAGTTGACATCCCTGAGTTAATTTCTGGTCTATATCACTTTATTGAAGGTTCAGTACCTCGAACTACTGTTCATCAAACCAAATGCAGCAAATGTTCACTTCAACAAATGACTTACCCAAGGAAAGGCAGGAGTTGTCCAGCATTCTGACCATCACACACAGCACAGTATTTCAAACTTACACACCACCTAACTATACATACCAACTCTGAGATTGCACTACAGTGGGAAAAGGGCAAGTTTCTGATGATGGCCAACTGGTTCCTTTCCCTGGGTAAGTCATTTGTTGAAGTGAACATTTGCTAAAGTGAGTGTTCGCTGTATTTGGTTTGATGAGCAGTGGTTCCTGGCAGTGAACCTTTGATAAAGTGATATAGAGTTTTTAATTTCTGTAGGGGTATATGGGTGTATCATTGGTTGGACTAGCATTCACTGGTCTAATGGGATTTCTGTATTAAATCATACTTGTATTTTAATGTATGAGCATCACCAACTTACTTGTGAGTATCTTTGTCAACTTGCTGTGGAAAAAAAGAGAGTGTGAATCTTTTTTGCTTCATGCATGTGGTTTATTTTTTGTAAATTTTAATTCTTATCAAAAGTATGACTTAATTTTAATGAAAGACATTTTGTCTTTATTTTCTTAAAATTCACATTAGTAGTTTATTGTGTTACTCTTCAAAAGCACATGCCATATTGTTCCTAGGTAAATTTTCTTCAGCAAAAGGATAAATCTACTTTGTCTTAGGGCAGTATTCACAGTCCATTTTCATAACGATGATCTGTGAAAAGTGGCACTATGAGGATATGTAAATCTCAGACTGTCAGGATGACTACAGAAATGCGGAGGACTTTTTGTGAACATCACCCCCAATAGAAATAAGTAACATGGTTAACACATAAGAGATAGGGGTACAGCTACTAAGCAGTTAAGGGGGTTTACATATATGTGCATAACTTTGATTCACAGACAACTATTATGACTTTGTTTGAATACAAGCATGTACACAGCCCAAAGTTATGTCAGAAAGCAGCCAGTTTCAGTCAGAATACAGAGATGCAAGGGAAGCTGAGTTGGTTCTTCTGCATACCTAGACATTTTTACTGCAGGGGTTGCTTAGGTAAATGTTTTATTTTGATGCTTGTGTTTACCTGGACATTTTACTGAAGGGGTCACTTGGGGAAATGTTTCATTTAGTGCTTGTGCTTAACTGGATATATTACTGAATGGGTCACTTGGGTGAATGTTTCATTTTAGTGCTTGTGCTTAACTGGATATATTACTGAATGGGTCACTTGGGTGAAAGTTTCATTTTAGTGCTTGTGCTTAACTGGATATATTACTGAATGGGTCACTTGGGTGAATGTTTCATTTTAGTGCATGTGCTTAACTGGATATATTACTGAAGGGGTCACTTGGGTGAATGTTTCATTTTAGTGCATGTGCTTAACTGGATATATTACTGAAGGGGTCACTTGGGTGAATGTTTCATTTTAGTGCATGTGCTTAACTGGATATATTACTGAAGGGGTCACTTGGGTGAATGTTTCATTTTAGTGCATGTGCTTAACTGGATATATTACTGAAGGGGTCACTTGGGTGAATGTTTCATTTTAGTGCATGTACATACTAGGAAATGTCACTGGGGGAAATCATGTGTGTGTCAGGGCTATGCTTGTACATACATGGTTCAACTGCTGAAGTGATGGCGGGACAAAAACTGTATTGTATCATTTTAGTGCTTGTTCATATTTAATACAAACTAATAAAGGTATTGCTGGGGGAAATAATTAATTTGTGTGCCAGGGAAGCTCTTCCGTATACTTGGGCGAACAAGTTCCCTGACTGCAAATCCAATATCAAAGGCAAAGCACTGCATTTAACAATGAATGTGCATAACGCAGGGATTTTGGACTATGAATTGAAAACCACATCATTAGTATACTGTGCTTTACAGCATCTTTCATTTGCATAACATTATTTTTCAGGCCATGCACATTAGCATAAATGGCCTCTACAAATCATGCCTTTGCTACGCTCATTTGTAAGCATCAGGAATATCCCTGTTACATTTGCACAAATGACTAAATACTACCCTAAGTCTTTTACACCATATTTTTCTGGCTGACTGACAGGATAACCATCTCTTCTAAATGACACAACAGAAATTGTAGCGTTGCTCTTTAAATATGATGAGACCAAAGATGCTCTTTTACCTTTGTCTGCATGTTAAGAAATGGCACGCATTTTTACAAAGTTACAATTCACACTGTTGAATTTGATTTCATTTTAAAGCTAATAGGATTAATTTAATTACCAGGAATATTCGACATAACTAAAACGGATTTGATATCCAAAACCAGTATAGCAAATATCTGATGTTTGCTTTTACAGAAGTCGATTGGGTCAACAGTGCTACCAAAAATGATATAATTTTGAAAATTTGCATCATTCAAAATATTCACAGGAATTTCCAGCAACACCTCTTACTATTCATTAGTTGATGCATTTAAAACTACTTGAGCAGTTACGTTTTTAGAGATATTCTTTCTACTCATACTTCTTGACTGAATACCCTTTTCTACACTGTGAAAAAGCATGGTTTGTATTAAATACATGAACATGTAACCAAAGGAGAGGTTTGGTTTTGGCATGGTAGTATTGAGGACATCTGATAAAAGTGAAAACTCAGCTTATAGCCATTGCAATTTTGCCATATGTCATTCAATCCCTCTTCACATTAAATGTGCCCAATGCTCCATGCCCATTAATGATACTCTGCCATAACGTCTTTAAAACAAAAATAATCTACCATGAGGGAATAAGAGAGCACGTTCCAGTACAGTTTTATCTCTTCATTCATTTCCTTTATTCATCCACTATCCAATAACCATGTTGTCTAATTCACAGTTGTAGGGAAGCTGGAACCTATCCTGGCACTGAATGAGCATAAGGCAGAGAACTAAGCCACAGCAGGATGTCAGTCCCTTGCAGGAGACACATAAATAGACATTTAGTTCCTAATGCCATTCATAAGTCAACTCCCCTTGTGAATTTGGAATTGTTTTTATTAACTCAGTAAACATCCTTAGTTTTATTCAGTAACTTGTAAATGCAGACTTCTATTAAGTTAAAGTACCATTAATATTTATTGCATCAGACATGCAAATTTCCTTCAGCCTAGCTACGGAAGAGTTACTACATAGTTTGTGAACATCTTATGTTCACTCTATAGCTTGAATTCTGCTTATTTTTAGTTAGAATTGCTTTAGTCTCTAGTACTGCAGGTGTTGTACAGAGTCTGCCCTCAGTTTTTATTTGGAAATATGTTTATAGTTTTTATTTTACAAAATGTCTGCATTTTGAAACTCTCTATTATGTCATTTTTACTGGACACTTTTCTATAGTTTTTGACTTTAAATGGTATCTACCAAGCTTGACATATGTATTTAACGAAGTAAATAAAATAAAATAAAATAAAATGAACAGCTACTTTAGTTGCTTAACTATAAGTATACTTGAAATAACACCCACAATGATACTGTTCATCTGAAATCTGTTTTAAAATATCTTGCCATAGCCTGTAGTAACAGTGCTTTGTACATGTCTATATGATAGTGTTTGCCAACTTCATTTATGTGGGCATGGCTCTAGCACTGGCCTCTCTTTATTCTCTTCCCATCATGGGTATAATATGCAGTGCAATTGATGCTTGCTATCAAAACTCTTTCCATAACATTAAGTTATGTGCTAATGTTTTTCATTAGTTCATTTACTGCATTTCTGTTTTAAGTAAACATGCTCTTTCTGTTTTTCTTTCTTCTTATTTTCCTTTGGATTTGAACGGCCCTTCATCTAAGGTTATTTGAATTGCTTTTATTTCTGCATGATCTTTGCAGTTATTTACTTCTTATGCCCTGCAAGCTTTTTCCTTTAACTAGCTCTTCACCTATAACACGATTATGTTTTCTGTTTTGTCTCAGATGTACGCCAAAGCTTAAATGCTTATTTTGCCACATTCTAAGCCCTTCTTATCCATTTCCTGCTTAACTTTACCTCTTTTTCATCTAATTGTCATATCTCACTTTCTGGTGTGATACTGTATCTCTGAAGTAATGAAATACTCTCTTATAGTAACTATACAATTAATTTTGAACTCTTACCAGCAAATCGTTACTATGATCTCTACAGGTTCCTCACCTGTAAGGTTATAATTTTATGTTGCTTTTCATACTTCGCAATGTGATTATCTTGGGCTTCTATTCAATATGACTGCAAACTATATAAGCACAGCAGGCTATTGCCCTCACCTCCTTCAGTGGTATCAACTCTCACTCGCCCACAAACTAGTAAACCATCCACTAAATGTCCCATCCCTCCAGAATCTACTCCAACCCTATCGCACCACCAGACCACTAAGATCCAGCAACAAAAATCACTTGCAGATCACTAAAGCCAATAACTCTGCTGGTGAAGCACTATTCTCTTGCACCATAGCCAAATTATGGACTCACTCCCACCCACAATTACCTCCGTACCATCATGCACCAACTTCAAAACTTTATTAAAAGCGCACCTAAAAACATGCTGGCTATGCCCTTGCAACTCCCACTCTAATATCATCCACCCCATCCAACTACTACCTTTCTTTCACCTCCACTAACTACCTTGATGATAGCAAGCTCAGATGCTCATAAGCCTGGTACTTATTATACAGCAGGAACTTCTCATTGTTACATTTGTTAATGCCTGTTATGTACTTCACAGATAAAGATTCTAGTTGTCTACTGATGTACTATGTTCTTCATCTGTAAATATGTTGTAAGTAATTTCTATGTTAAATTGTTAATCGCTATGTAATCCAATGTAACTACTGTCTGTTTATTTTACTGTGGAGCTTTTCTCCCCGGGCCTCCGTTGAAAATGGACCCACGTCCAGTCGGACACTCCCGGTCAACAAATTTAAATAAATAAATAAATAATAATAAATAAATAAATTGCAGGACAATGCTTTTAAATGAATAACTGTTAATGAGAACATCCTCTTAAGAATTTCAGACACAGTATTGTAAGATCAACTATTTGTATCTTTCACTGAAAAGCTGGCAGTTTGAATTGCATTTTATATCCAGTTGTTGGTAAATCCTAATGATGATTTCAACTTTAAATATGAATATCTGCAATTTATTATCTGATAATAAAATCAAGTGCAATTGACTCTCATATATTTTCTATAACCACAAAACTTGTTGTGTTTTGAGTCATTATCAGCATGATTCCAGCCATGCTCGCCTTTCTTTTTGTTCACTATCTAATTCATTCTTTCTGGTTATTTCAGTATCCACACCCATCATAAAGTCTACCAGCTTCTTCTACTGCACCTACGCCGTCTCTGTTCTAAAGCTGGGACCAATGCATAACCTAAGGGCATACCAGCGGTTCATGCTTCTGACTGCTTCCACCTGTTTTTTTTTTTTTTCATTTATACCTTACCCCCTTGTAACCCCCTTCCTTTGCATTTGCTTATTAAAATTGAATGATACTCTGCTATATGGCTCACACCTTCCTGCATGGAACACCCAGACCAATACACTACTGCACTGGAATGTGTATCTCCTACAACTTCCTACATGGAACACCTAGACCAATGCACTCCCCCTCTGGGATGTGCATGGTCCACACCTTCCTGCATGGAACACCTAGACCAATGCACTCCCCCTCTGGGATGCGCATGGTCCACACCTTCCTGCATGGAACACCTAGACCAATGCACTGTTCCACTGGGATGTGTATGGTCCACACCTTCCTACATGCAACACCTAGACCATTGCATTCCCCTACTGGAATGTGTATGGTCCACACCTTCTTTCATGGAACACCTAGACCAATGCACTCCCCCACTAGGATTTGTAAGCCTATTCCACCCAACCAGCACTTCATAAACCTGAGACACTAATCTGAATGGGTCACCTGGACAGTACTTAAGACTTTTTCCCTCAATGCCACAACACTGGCTCACTGTGCTTCCTACGTCAGACATAGGCTCTCATGCCATTCTCTTGAAAATGTCAAATGCAATATAGCAAATCAAGAAGAAAAAAATCCACATTATGAGATAAAATAAACCCATAAATAAATTTAGCAACTGGAATATTCCATTTTGAGGTGACAGATGTATTTATGAAATGAGTGAATCTAGAACAAAAAAAAAAGAAACTGCTTAGTTGCACGATTTCAGCAGAAAACCCAGGTAAAGAAATTGCATGCTTGTGTGTTATTTACTTTTTTTTTTTTTTTTGCTGATTTTTAGATTCATCCTGGGAGTCCTACAGAGTTACATTTATATTTGTTAGAAATGAAAATGGGAATATTAGAAGCAGGATAAGCATATATTTCAAATGTACTTTATGAATTATGAAAACCTTAATTATTTATGAATGCCCTTCACAGTTTTTAATAACTAAGGATAACTGTATACCTTCATTTTCTCTGCCTACAGAAAATCTCTCTCTTCCTGTGTATATGCACACATACCTGTCAGAAAATATATAATACTGTAAACAAGAAAACGAGAATAAAATAACTTTTTAAAAACAACATCTGAGTTCTTAGTACTCAAACTTCTAAAATAAATATGACTGAAAAATATGGAACCAAGGCAACCTTTAAAATTCTCTGAGCCTGAATCTTATTTATTTATTTATTTTGATGAGGAACAATGGCCCTTTAAGTGATTAATTGTTACTAATAAAGTGCTGATTTACCTTTTACCTCTTCCTAATAAATATAAGAAATACACTTGAAGAACAGAATTACATGCCAGTTAACTGAGAAGAGATGCTTCATTACCTCACATTTTGTGAACTGCTCTTGTGTTAACCAAGGCTTGCTTCACTGGAGATCCCCAGTTTACTAATTCAGCAATTACTTTTCCCTGCCAGGTGGTGCAGGACAGGCTAATCCATCACAGTCACACTGATCACATCCTACTGTACATTCTGCAGCGATGCTAATCAAAACTTCTTTTGCAGAATACATTTATGAAAAGAGCAGTAGAAACAGAAGTTTTCTTTTCACTTACTTAACATTTTAATAGTAGTAACACAAAAAATAGGTGCTATGTCATGTAGAAAAAATGTACTCTGTCTTCTGCCATTAGTGCCAGCTGGCCACATCACAGAATACACCTTAAACAGGTCTCTAGATGGTCTTCATAAAGAATTCTAATCTGTACAGCACAGCTCTTTTCTATCAAAAACTCATCTGCTACTCCAGACTAGTGTAAAAATAACTGGCATCAGAAATGTCACTGTTTAATGGCACATGTCCAGTGATGCAGAATACTGCCTGATGAATCTAATGACTATTCCAAAGAGTTAAGATCGATGAAGGCCATTTGTATAATTCTAGGGCCATATAACTATAACTGCAATGTATATGCAATGTCCAGACACTGGTAGCGCCTTGTCCAATTTAGTGGACAGGAGATGAATGCTACAACAGTATTATTAAGACTACAGAACATCCTCTTTGAGTTGAGAAATACTCAAGTGCTGAGTGGGACTCCTGTTTTCAGTAGGTAGCACTTGGTGTGGATCTTTATCTTCATTTTATAACTTAGAAAGAGCTAGTGAAAACTGCATCAGTAGCCAGTAAGAATAACTATAGGGTTGTACCTTGAATAAATCTGATGTTAGTAGCACAATTTAAATCAATACAGTGCCAAGCCAGAGTGGACACTTTAATCTACAGGTATTGTGTGCTCCAAATGCAGGATCTCTGGTAATCAGAATTCTACATTTTTGGCTTTACACAATGCAGAAAAGTAGTTAACCATAGCATGCCTTTGAGAAATACAGTCTGTTTCCATCAGGATATTATATAAAATGAATGGTTAATATTATTAGCTATGCCAGGGATGCATACAATGATCTTACTTGTTCTGATGAATGTGCCCACTTTGGTTACTGATCTGCTACCAGTTAGCCAAGTCAAATGTTGATTGCAATGGTATATGTTCAGTTTATTTCAACAGAAATACAAAACTGAGTTACATCAGGTCACATTCTGAAGATGGACATGATGTATTTGAGAGCAGTGAGCCTGCATTATACACACATAATTTATTTGATAGAATGACAAAAGTAAAAAATGGCAGTTTTTATAGTTTGTATAAACTGTATAGCACAGTGCATATGGACACAGGGATTTATGAATGCCATGTTTGCAAGTATAGTCAAGCCAACACTGTTTAGATTGTGTGTGCAAAGAATTCTGGGGCTTATAACAAATGCATGCAGCTAGGCCATTGTGCTGGATCAGGAGTACAGACTCTCAGCTAGATCATAATAAACCACTTCATGGCCACAGTGAAGTCAGTCAGCTGTGTTTAACAGCTGACAGTGTGCACACCCCTAGTAGTTTATGTGAGCACATGCACACATTTGTTAAACATCGTATAGCAGCAAATATCCATAAGGAGAGACACATGCAATGAAAGGGTAAGTAACACTAATAGCTAAAGGTGGATTATACTATAGTAACAGAATCCAAAGAGATGGATGGAATAAAGTACAAAGGGAGTTAGAGAACAAAACAAGTGTCAGAAAAGCAGGGCAGAGAACATAGTAAGATAATACCTGAATGTAGAAGCATCCAAAACCTAGGCAGGAGAGGTGGGATACAATGATGCCACATGATGTACTCAACTGCTGCAGTTCTGCAACAACAGAATACCGTGACTATAATTAAAAAAAACCCTAATACTGGGTGATTTTAACTACCCTGCCATTAACTGGGAAAACTACTCATGTCCCAACACCTTTGCGCAACAGTTCTTGGAATTCATAAATTCCAACGCCCTGGATCAGCTAATCCATAGTCCCACCAGGGGCTCCAATATCTTAGACCTGGTCATAACCAACATGGGAAATCAATGCTCCATACCTATGGTCACCCCCTCGTTAGTCAGGTCTGACCATAAGCTAATCACCCTTAACATCCACATCCCACCCCCACCCCCCAGTAAAGAAACCACCATAAAAAACTTCTCCAAAGCCAACTTCATGCTACTCAAGTCAGAAGTGACAAACTTCATGACACCCATGCAGACGGGAACTAAAAGTTCAACTGCTGAATCCTACACTAAGGCACTGTACGAGCACATCCACTCATGCATGAATTGTGCCATCCCAAATAGAACCAAAATGCTCTCATCCAAAAAAGGAAGCCAATCTGGTGGTCCCCTGCCATAAACAAACTTTACAACAAAAGGAAGAAACTTTTGCAGAAAAGAGGAAAATCCCAGGATGCAAAAAACTCCCTTACTAGCCTCATTAAGAAACTGAGATGCCTCATAAAATCCTCCAAAGCTAGTTACGAAAATAAAATTGCCAAAGATTCCAAAGACAATCACAAAGCATTCTATAACTATGTCAAGAATCTAAATGGCAATGCTCATATCTGCTCTGAGCTAAAACAGAATGGCATTAAATATACTGATCCGAAGGATATTGCCAATATCCTGGCAGATCGATTCAGTGCCAACTTCACCCCCCTCTCACCCCCTAAATGGCCCATCTCAATACCGGCAGATTGCCAAATTCCAGTAATAACGGCCACACAGGTACAAAACGCACTCTCTAAAGCCAAGAATACAGCATCCATGGGACCAGGTGACATCCCGGGCTGTGTACTACATGAACTACAATATGAACTGGCACCTCACCTAAGTGTCATGTTTAATCATAGCCTCACCTCAGGTTTCATGCCCACTGAGTGGCGCAGAGCTACAGTTATCCCAATCCACAAGGGGGGATCCACCTTGGATCCTGGAAACTACCGTCCCATCAGTCTGACAATCCTTATCTGCAAGGCCATGGAGCATATTATCATGGAACTTATAAACAAAGACATTGGAAACCTTCAAACACTAGACCCCACCCAGTTTGGGTTTGTGAAGGGCTGATCTTGTCTCCTGAACCTGATTGACTTCTTTGAATCAGTCTCCAGAGCCATGGACAAGGGTAAGGTGGTCCACACAGTCTATCTAGACCTTGCCAAGGCCTTTGACACCATCCCCCACTCTGGAATCATAGATAAACTTACTAAGTTGGGCATTAATCCCTATGTCACCCAATGGGTTGCTAAATGGCTTACTGATAGAACCCACACTGTAAAAGTAGCCGACTCCAAATCCAGCTCCAGACAAGTGACAAGTGGAGTACCTCAGGGTTCAGTCCTGGGGCCACTCTTGTTTGGCATCTACTTCTCTGAAGTACAGGTCAACACTAAGGGACTCTGGCTAACAAAGTTTGCAGATGACTGCAAACTGGGAGCCATTATTGAATCCCCAAATGATGTGGGTACTCTACAAAAGGGCCTTACAGAAGCAGATGCTTGGTGCCAGAGCCATGGGCTCAAGCTCAATGCCAAGAAATGTATTGTTATCCCCTTTGGGAAAAAACATGTATCCATGAATTACCATATAGGTGGCAGTACACTAAACATAGAAAGTGTGATAAGAGACTTAGGGACACAGGTGGACAGTGGTCTCTCCTTCGATAACCACATTGCCACAACAGTCAGGAAATCCTTCTATGTGGCACACCTCATCACGAAGGGCTTTTCATCCAGAAAAAAGGAGGTCATTGTCCCACTGTACTCATCCCTCATTAGACCCATTATAGAATACAACATCCCATTTGGTATGTACCTCTCAAGACATCTGCAACAACTGGAAAGGCCTCAGAAATACCTCACTAAAAGAATCACAGGCCTAAAGCAGATGCCCTACGCTGACCGCCTTAAAAAACTCCAGCTACACTCTGCCGCATATCGTCTACTCAGAGGTGATCTCTGCTTAACATACAAGGCCATGTCAAACCCAGAGCTGTTGGACATGCTACACTTAAAGAAATCCCAATCCCTCAGAGCTACACGCTCCAGGGATCTAAACCTTGTCATCACAATAAACAAAACATGCTGGAGGGATAGGTTCCTGACCCAGAGACTCCCCAGACTCTGGAATAGATTGCCCATACATGTCAAGCAGTGTGCCTCTTTGGACCTCTTCAACAGGAACCTTGACGATTGGATGGGAGAAAGGAAATTCACCCCAGGGATCATGTCAGTCGCCCTGCTAGACAGGGGTCCAGGAAAGTAAATAATGTGGGAAGAAATAGCCAGGGAATTGTTATGGCTAGGCTTGTACAGGCCCTAGGGCTGATAGCCTAGTACCAACCTATGAACCTATGAACCTATGAGTATATGGTACATTAAGGGGAGTCAATCTTTCAACAGTCCATATGTATTTATGTATGTAAACAGTCTGCTGGCAAGGTGAGCCACTGCATAAGTCAGAGTAAATGGGCCCATAAAACATACATACCAGGGAGATGTAGCACATGTGCAGACTGATGGCAAGAAAAGAAAGACAGGCTTCAGTGAAATTGTGCCCATGACTGCCTCACTAAAGGTGGTGCAAATGGAGCCACTACAGTAGTCAAAGTAAGGGGGCTATAAACACACATATCAGGCAAATGTAATGCATGTATAGACTGCAAACAGAACATATTTAAAGTAATATACAACCCTCAGAGGACTTAAAACCCTCAACCAGTACATTGTCACTGGAGAATAATTGTACAAGTACACTAAACCATTGAGGATAGTTATACTTTATTTCAGATTGGTATGCAAAGCAAGCTTAGCACATTTGTAAAACTGATTAGTGAGTGTCAAGGATATTTCATTTTTTTTGCCATAGGATGTCGAATTCTACTTTTTCTGTTGTTATAGATTGCCATCTACATTGCTTTCTGCCAACTGTTGTAGAACATATGGACACAGAAAGACGAAGTGCAATTATATGCTCATATATTTGTTGGCCAGGTGTATAGCACAGGCAGGGATAAAAATGGGGAACAAGCACAGAATACAACGCAAGGTGAGGAAATACAAAATGAGCAGAATGGAGGTCATATGGTTATTCACATGTCTCAACTTTCTAACTCAACAGTGGCAAGTGAATCTAAAAAAGGTTGTAATGATGTAATGACCAAAATTCTCAATGATTTGTCAGCTAAAGAGTTGTAGCCAATCATGTGTACATTAAGGATTTGTGAAGTTGAGAGGTATGGGTGGGGCGACTTTTATTTGGTGCAGGTGCAATTTTTTTTGTTTATATTGAGAAGGGAAAGTTGGGTAAGGAAGACAGGGCAATAAAAAGGGGTAAAAGGCAGCAGGTTGCCAGGAAGACTGACATGACTGATAGGTTATTGTGTAATGCAATGACAATGACAAACACATTAGCGAAGGAGACATAAGAAAAACAGAGGGCAGCCAATGGTAAGGTGATGATTGTATAACATGCAGGGGTGGTTATAGATATAAAATAGAGGGGAACATTTAGATAGGGGATAGGAATGGATGTTCACAGATGCAGTCTCTGAAGCTTTAACACAATGGGAGATTATTCAACACCCAGGAAGCTGTTACCACTAGGCCCTGCCTCAGAACGTGGAGTCAACACTGGGTAGGAATGCAAATCAGCAAATCACTGCAGCATGGTCTATACTCCAAATGCAGGAATCAGCCCTTCTGTCCAGTAACTCTCCCACAACCTCTACCAGCTGATGACAGGTGCCAAAAGTGTCAACACATCCTGCTCTGCTACTGGTAGTTACCACTTTGCCATCCTCCATTGCTAGGTTATCAGGAACTGGTGGTGCAGGTAGGGCAGGGGGTAGGGAGCAACTCTATCAGGTTGGGATCCATGTTTGCTGGGTGCTTCTGCTTGTGGTATGGTGGTGATATTGTTGTTGTTGTTGTGGCTGCTGCCAGCTGTGGAAGTATGACAGGTCCTGCCAGCATGACATATCCAGGTCACTGTGCTGCTGCATATCAGAGTAACAAAAAAAAGAGACACAAAAAATGTAAAAAGGGAGGAAAAACAGTGATAAAAAGGGTGGAGGAAGAAACATCCAAAAAAATTTGTAAAATTGCATTCTTTACTATGTTGATACTCATAATACCGTGAATGAAAATAAGCTATTAATAGTCGGACATCAACAGCTATATTTTTAGTACATTTGTCTGTATAATTATATCTGGAGGTGTAGATTCCTACACCAAAACCCATCATCACATGCCATCTAACACAAGATCATGACAATTCTCACCGGGCTGCATCAGTCTGACACATGTCCATTATTTGTTGCACAGTGTACCTGTCTACATGGCACTGGTCCACTATGTCACATGTCAAATGTTAAGTGCAGTTGGAAGACCAAATGCACTTGGAGGTGATGTTGTTCAACATCAGCTGCAGTAACAGCCATAAGGATCTCTTCCATAAACAAGTTTGCAATAGCTATGGCAAACCCTAATATTGTTCACAGCCTTACACTACCTGATCACGAGTATCTGAACATGTACAAATGTAAAACAGACATAGGGTCGCTGCGTGTGGTTTAAGATGTTTAAGAATCAATACACTATTTTTTTCTTATTCATTATGCGGTCATTGGACTATAACACAACTTTTGGCTGGTGATCATGTGTTGCTTGGTTTTATGAATCACACACATTTTGAGTGTGGAAGCTCATATCACAGATTAAAAGTGTGATGAGATAAACTTTTAAACATTCTACTTTACCATTTACATAAATTTAAACCAACATGTATTGGTTGTTAATAAAAGAGTTGTAAATTTACTGGCATTCATGTCTTAAACCCATAATAAACCAGTTATGATTGGAGTCCTGATCATAATTCTCTGTGCTAAAATATAGTATACCCCAGACTCATTATAAATAAATAATGCATAGCATTTGGTATGACTTCTGGATATTTCTAGGTGTAAACCAATAATTTTTATTACTCCTGGAATGCCAATGAAAGGCAACACCTGTGCCTAGCTGATGTACACAGTTCACACATTTTAAATTATGCTAGAACAAAAAGAAATAACATTGAAACATCTAGAGAGGGATAGGGATATACTGAGTATCATTTTAAAGAAAAAGAGTTTTTCAATCGAAACAGCATAAGGAAATAGAGCATCTGACAGGTTACTAGCTGTTGGTAACTGAAGACATCATCAAGAGACAAGTCTGGGAAAAAATCTGCATTCATTATAACAGGTGAGAGTGTGTGTGTGTGTGTGTGTGTGTGTGTGTGTGTGTGTGTGTGTGTGTGTGTGTGTGTCTGCTTTGTATGTAGCATACATGCCCTATGTGCATGTTTAAGTATATGTTATTATCAACTACACTAATCATGGACAACAGCACAATGATATAAAAAAATGGCAGATATTGTGTACAAAATTATAAAAGTCAGCTTGGAAATCAAGAACTAAATATAAAACCAGAACATGAAAAAAAAGAACACTACATTACATTCTTCTGCAGTGTCCAAGATGAAGAGCCAATCTCAAAAATATCAAGATCTGATCATTTTAACAATGCCATGTAGTATTTATTCTTTATTCATAGACCAGTCTGAAAATATTATCTGTTGAATTTATTTACTACATGTTTTCCATATCCACTTAAAGTCACTTAACAGAATGTTGCCAATATGAAACCGTGAATATGAAATAGTGTGTGTTTTTCAAAACGTCTTTCAAAGTCTATAGCAATATATCTTTCTATTGCAGTCAAGCATAAAATGAGCAGTGGGGTGGGGGGTGGAGTTTTTGTATTAACCATCTTCTAAGCTTTCCATGAAGATTTCATGCAAGTATTTAATGCACTATTGCTGCTTTCATTTGGAGCATGTGTGAGTTTATTGAATGGGTGTAGGGGAGGGTTGAATGCAGCATGAATATCAGCAAATAAACAAAACAGAAAATTATTAGGAATTAGATTATACAGAAGAATACTGCATTCTCATTACGCCCATAAGTGAATGTTCAAACAATGCTGTAATAAGACTGAAGGTCTGCACAAACATGCATTATTTAACAACATACACTTGCAAAATGTTGCTCATGATAACAATGCAAAGTGCCAAAAAATCCATGAAGCAAGAAAAAGACAGACTGAAGAGGAATGAAGAATCTGAGGAGAGCTGGTCAGGGAGATGATTAGGTTGCTGGAAGATAATATTAGTGCAAAACTGAAATAAGGATATATGGCCACATAGGTGAGAATGGCTACTGTGATAGTTAAAGGAGAAGGCATTAATTAAATGTTTCCTTCTTATGTAGTTAATATATTTCAGCTAGATGTCACATTCCCATGCTTCTAGCACATTATTTTTCTAATTATCCAGCTTGTTTCAGCCGTGTATTCATAAAAAGCAACAGTGTTAAACCAGGAAATCATTTATTAGTCGGTGAGCTAAACTCTTGCCACTATGATCAGAATTTAGTGAGTCATCTAGAAAGCACTGTAGAATTGGTAGCAGAAGGCCAATATTTATGTTAGTTATTTTTTAGGAGCTGAAATTGGGACTGGGTAAGGAAGGGCTATTGTATATCATTATAACAGGAGCAGACATACATGGAAAAATCATTAGGGTAAAATAAATCAGTTAGTGGGGCTGTTAAACTGTTTTCAGGACAGTTAAACAGAAAGATGTTAATTAAATTTCCTTCTGTCAGACATTTGGGGGAGAGGGAGAAGCCTGGTTTTGAAACTGTCTTTCTTAATTACTTATTTTATTCTAAATATCTTTAAATTCAGTAAATGTGCTAATTGAGCTTATATGGACAGACTCTTCTTCTTTGTAAACTAAACATCCTGCATGATTTTTCCACTACCCAATCATGGCAGCAGGAGCTGTTTTTGCTATTTCTTCTAGAATATTTCACCTCAGAGGATTCAAATATTTTATGCAACAATAATAATGAAGTTAATAATACTCCATCAAAAATATACATTATAAAGAAGATTATTTGATCAGCCCAGAATGACCAGTTCTACCCTGTCTGGATAAACTGAAGGCAAGGGTTG
>NC_056735.1:461959134-461962372 GCF_019279795.1 Protopterus annectens
TTTGAAAATACCCTTTACAAAAATCAGTTGATTAATGACAGGACTTTAAATTCAAATTTAACCATGGGTGAAAGAACAGCAATGTTAAGTTTGCAGAATAATGAAATGATAGTAATACGACCCTCGGATAAAGGGGGACCTGTAGTTGTATTAGACAACGATTATTATGTGTCTACAATGCTAGATATGTTATGTACTGATGAATATGAAATGATTGATTCAAATGTGATTTCAGATATGCATAAACATATTAATTTGAGTTTAGAAGAATGTTTTCATATGGGCATTATAACTAAGGACTTATTAATGTATTTTAAAGTGATGTTTCCCCTGATACCGAGAATACATGGCTTACCCAAAATACACAAAGACCCTTTACGGCCTAAATTTAGACCCATTGTGGCTGGTGCAGGGTGGGCAACAGAACCCATTTCTATATACTTGGATTTTGAGCTGAAAAAGATTCTGTCTGATTATAATTATGTATTGAAGGATACAGAGCAACTTTTGAGAGATTTATATACATTTACATCACATCTTGGTAGTACACAAAATATAATATTGATAACCATGGACGCTCAATCCCTGTTCACCTGCATTCCCAATGATAACGGGATATCTATGGTGAAACGACTCCTAATTGAGAATGGGATAAGCCATACTAAAGCGGACCTCTTATGCCTATTATTAGAATTAGTACTAGAAAATAATGCATTTATGTTTATGGACAAGATATGTAAACAAAAGAAGGGAGTGGCGATGGGCACTAGTTGTGCTAACACGTATGCCAACTTGGTAATGGTAGCTTGGGAACAGGAACATCTATGCTGTAAGCTGGAAGTACTTTTCTATAGGAGGTTTGTGGATGACCTCCTTCTTATATGGAAAGGCAGTGAAAGTGATTTTGTGCAATTCTTAATATATCTCAATTCTTCCAGCACTTTCCTAAAATTTACACATAATCTATCATTTACATCAATAGATTTTTTGGATGTCACTATAACTCTGACTAACACACAGTGGAAAACACACATTTATAGGAAACCATGTTATAGACCATCTTTCCTTCATAGGGAAAGTATGCATAACAGTAAGATCTTTAAAAACATTGTTAAGGGACAAGCTATGCGTGTATCAAGGCTGTGTTGTGAGGAGCAGACATTATTTGGAGAAATAGACATCCTGCAACAAGGCTTCAATTTAAGAGGCTATTCTAAGGATGAAACACAAAGAGCATGTTCCCAAGCTATGGCTTTACGAATGACCAGAGCCAAACCCTTTTTTACCGCAAATTACAATCCTGCATGTGCGATGAAAAAGAAACAAAGCTATAATAATATGAACATTGTTCTTCCATATTCAATGAATGTTAATAGGGTAGAAGAGGCTGTTTCAAGTAAACTGGCATATATTACTAGTTGATGAGCATACAAGAGATCTTTTGGGAGAAGTCCCCAGATTTATATATAGTAATAAACAAACGTTGAAACAAAAGTTATGTCACCGTACACCTGGGGCTATGAATAGAGCAATTGATGTTACATGCTTGGGAACGAAAAAATGTGGCACTTGTGCCCAATGTCCTTATACTGATGAATCACGCTTCTTTAGGCACCCTGATACCTTTGGTCATTAAGAGCAATGGGTGATTGCCACACTAGGAATGTGGTCTATGTTGCCCACTGTCAACTTTGCTTTAGTTACTATGTGGGCAAGACTAATAGGTCGTTGCGAGAGAGGATTAGAGACCACATTTACTGTACTAACAAGGGTCATGAATACAGTGCCCTTGCTAAGCATACGTTGAATAAGGGGGAGAAACACGTGTTTTTGTTTCAAATTTTACATGTTCAGCAAGAGAACATTAGACTAGGGGACATCAGTACTGAAACAGAGAAATCAGAGCAACAGTGGATCCTTAGGTTAGGTGCCCATACGGGTAGAGGTCTAAATGAAACTGTTTCTTTGAAGCCTGTGTTAAAGAGAAGAAAACTTAAACATTGATTATTTATCTATTTTTATATCTTTGTTATTTTTTATGTATATGCTTTTTGCATTTTATAGCAAGAATACATTTTGTATTTATTTAGATCATTCAGACATTTAAATGTAGTTGATAAGGAATGTTCTAATGGATTAATTGATTTGAACACTAATTGAATAATGATTCCAATTAAGTGTATTTAAGGTGACTAAATTCAATGCATTTTATACTGTCTGAAGAAGCGGAGTGTTACATCCGCGAAAGCGCTCACATTTTAATAAATTTGTTGTTTTATTTGGTCGTTGGATTATATTCCTTATATTCAAGTGCCTGATATTTGGTGATTGACTGACTTGCTCCTTGTCTGCTGTCTTCGAACTGGGTATTTTCTTTGATATTTGGAATTATTGTCTCTCAACTTTTCCTTTTTTGTAATATAAATACACACACATACACACACAAACATATATATATATATATATATATATATATATCTATATAAATATAAATATATATACACACCCAAACAAACACACACGCACACGTGTATATATATATATATATATATATATATATATATATATATATATATATGTGTATATAAATATATATACATATACACACACACACACGCATATATATATATATATATATATATATATATATATATATATATATATATATATATATATAGATATACACACACCCGCAGACACACAGACACACACATATGTATATATATATATATATATATATATATATATATATATATATACTGACATACAAACACACAAACACACACACACATATATATATATATATAAATATATACACAGACACACACAAGCACACACACACAGACACACACACACACACACACACACACACACACACACACACATACATATATATATATATTATATATATATATATATATATATATAAATATATATATATATATATATATATGTATATATATAGATATATATAGATATATATATATATATATATATATATATATATATATATATATGGGTCTACTTGATTTAACCGAAAGCTTCAAACACCGACAATGAGAACATCGACACCAGAAGATCGACAAAGGAGAAGACAGAAAGCTGAAAATCCCGACGCTGAGAACACCGACATGTAAAAGAAAGTGTGCGGTAGTGACAGACATTAGGATTAGGGTGCGGTTTAGGTAAGTGTGCGATAGTGATGGACTTACAGAAGTTTTGGGGCTTTTTGGGGGTT